>NW_027280582.1:7500-57167 GCF_046629955.1 Centroberyx affinis
CGTCGAGTCACTAACGCCTACACACACACACACACACACACACACACACACACACACACACACACTCCCACACATACATACACGCCTATCACCCCTGCCATCTTCCAAGCCGCTCATTGACTGGACGCAGGTTGCTGTGTAACTCCACCAACTGCACACACACACACACACACACACACATCCTATTGAGGCCCCCCAGTCAGATCACAGCAAGTGAGCGCTGCAGAGGTTCCCTATTCTCTTCTCTATACTAAACCAACCCAAGCTAACTCCACTAGCCTAACTCTGCATTGATCTTCAGCTGGTGCCACACAGTAAAATGAAACTAGGTTATATGTAATGAGGTGCGAGCACTGCCATAAATACATGGAGATGTATTTATGCTCAGTTGAAAACAAGAAGGTTGAAATGGACTCAAAGCTTCAGGCGAATGAACCCAAACAGACTAAACCGTCATCTGTTGTAGTACTGCAGTACTGCAGTTTGCTTATAGATATACACCAGATTTATTTCAAATTAATTTAATGATAGTTATTAATAAGAACCATTTTGAGTCTAGCATTCTCTAAGAAATTATGTAGTTGCCACGGTCATCAAAGAAATCGCTGTGAAATACCACTTCTGTCTGAGTTTCAGCACTAGACCATGCTGTTACATATCACATTTCTCTCTTTTGTCATTGTCTTCTCACCAGAGGAACCCCTGCCTATTAAACTCAGGCACACCAAATAAATGTTTTTTTTCTTTCAGATGACCCCTATAAATATAGGAAACGACCATTGTACTTTGTATTTTCCTTGTATGAGACTTCTGAATATTTTTTTTAAAGCGCTTTTATTTTGCATTGATGTAACTTCATGTTTGCCACTAAAGGTTGTTGTGCACTTGAGTCTTCAAACCTGCGTTGCTGTAAAAAAAAAAAAGCGTTATCACAACAATTTAATAGAATTCTTAAGGAGGACAGATGGTTACTCGGATCTCCATTGTGCCGGCCAATACTTGGTGTGTACAGTATATGCTGGGCTGCGTGTGTCTGTGCGTGTGTGTGTTTTGAGTGTATTTAGGAGGTGAAGGTCGTGGCGTAGAGAAGCCGTCCAAACAGCAGCCATTTTAATTTGTTTGACAGGGAAGAGAGGTGCTAACCTCCCTCTGCAGCCACGCGCCCAGGGAGAAGAGGGGGATATGGAAAACAAGGAGAGGGATGGAGTGAGGGATAGATGGAGTGAGAGCAACGGAAGGAGGGCTGAGCAGAATAGCGATAAGGGGCTGGATGGAGGGAGGCAGGAAAAGAGTGAGAGAAAGGGGCGGAAAGGAGAGTGTAATATTTGATTATGGCTCAAGGCTGTGTGTTTGTCCAAAGGCTAAAGACTGTCAACCAGCTAATCGCGGGGGTCGATGCGTGGGTGTGTCTGTATGTGTTTGTGCAAGCATGTGTGTGTATGTGTGGGGGGCGTGTGAGCATGTGTGGGTCATAGGTATCAGCACATAATTTATGTTGAGTGTGTGTGTGTGTGTGTGTGTGTGTGTGTGTGTGTGTGTGTGTGTGTGTGTGTGTGTGTGTGTGTGTGTGTGTGTGTGTGTGTGTGTGTGTGTGTGTGTGTGTGGTGTGTGCAATTTATGGATGTCAGTTACAGTTCTATGGGCCTGAGGAGAATACAGTGGTCTCCCTCAGGGCGCTGTTAGTGCCACTCTCATACAGATGTGCTGGGCTGCCACTGTGTCAGTTTGGTGTGTGTGTGTATGTGTGTGTGTGTGTGTCCCACCCTTAAAGGAAACTAAATTTACTCCTCAGGGATCAGGCTCCTTCAGTTGTTCTCTCATTTTCTCTGATGTCCTCAGATTTTAGAGAGGAACCAACTTCCCATGTTTATTTGTTGATGTATTTTTTTTTTTTTAATGTAATCAGTTAGTCTCATTGAGCTTAAAATTCTCCTTCAGTAGTGACCTGGTGAAGAAGGCAGCATCATACAACAATATGTTTCAGGAGAACTACAATAAAAATCACATTATAGGCAACTTCAACGTGAAAATCCACAAAATGAGAGTTCAAAAGGCAATACTCCAGGAGCAGACTAGCAGGATCAGAAGACAAATCTAAACAGGTCTGGGCTAAACAAAGCATAGGCAGCAGCTCCTTACTGAATTTGCCAATTTACCAACCCAAACAGAGGGACATGTAGTGGACATACGAAGATGTATTGGACATACGAAGATGTAAATGTTTTGTTTAGGCTGATAGCAAACGCTCTGCACCTGCCATGTAAAAAGGTATATGAATGTGTTTTTATCCATAATGAGGCCATTTGTCTGAAATGCCTTCTGTCTTCCTTCCCAGATGGTGATGAAGATGCACAGGGCAGGTGGTTGGTTTCTAGCAAGGACAAGGAGGTAGGTGGAGATTACCTGCTTTATAGAATATATCCTCACCTTTAGCTACTTCTGTCCTGTGTGGCCTGTTTATATTGGATCATGAAAAAGGACGTTAAGTAAAAGAACTTTATGACCTAAAAGACACAATGATTGTCTGAAAATATCACATGCTATGAAGGAAAGATGCATATCAATAATAAATGAACATATTTTCAATTTTCTTAAAAAAATACACAAATTGCAATATTCAAAATGTTAATCATGGCTGGTATACCATTTGCAGATAAAAGACAAAATAATATGTAGGAGCTAATAATGCATCACGCATTATTTTTTAAGAATATTGTGGTGACATTTGTGTTTTATTAGAGGGAAAGATATACCCTTATTTCATAGCATGGACCAATTTTCTGCCCCTCACAATGAGATGGACAACAAAGTTTCTCTGATTCTGACACTTCATGGGGACATGACATATGCCTTAGGTGCTGAGCACCTTAAACCACCAGGATGCTGGTAATGAAGTTTTAACTGTGTGTGTGTTTCAGGCTCAGATCTGCAACAAAGACAAGGGTGCCAGGATGCCGGTGCACCGGGTGTCCAACAGATACTACACCGACAAGAACGTCACCTGCAGAAACTGCAACAAGACCGGACATCTCTCCAAGAACTGCCCCACGCCCAAGGTCCGTTCCACTAAACACGCATTCACATACACACTCATGAACACAAATACAGCACTAATCAGCACAGCCAGAAGCTGTACTCGGATTCGTGTCTGACACTGTCTTCCAATTTTGTGTGTGTGTGTGAGCAGAAGGTGGCGAGCTGCTTCCTGTGCGGCACCCCGGGCCACACGGTCGTTGAGTGTCCCAATAAGCACTGCAACAACTGCGGCCTGCCGGGGCACCTGTACGAGTCCTGCAGCGAGAGGGCTTACTGGCACAAACAGTGCCACCGCTGCGGCATGACCGGACACTTCTTCGATGTGAGTATAGCTGCCTATATTTTCTTTTTTATATAACAGGCAGCAAAATATGATATGATTCTAGGCTGCAGGCATTTTTGCCATTTTGCATCATCAAGTGAATTAAACCAAAAGCATATTATGAGCGCTGCAAAACGTCACAGATGGAGGCTGTGACATGTAGTGTGAGCAAAGCATTACTGCTTTATGTAAACATGGTGCCTTCCTACTATATCCCTGTATATCAATATGCACCCCGCTTTTTTTGGCATTTTTCCTCTTCCCTTCCACTCTCCCCCTCCCTCCCTCCCTCCTCTCTCCCCCGCCTTTTTTCTCAGTAATAATGAGTGACCAGGGGTCAGCACACGCTGCTGTTCACATTAATTGATACACTTCAGCAATTACAGCTTAGTTATGTCTCTGCCATGCTGCATATTCCAGCTGTGTGTGTATGTGGGTGTGTGTGTGTGTGTGTGTGTGTGTATGTATGTGTGTGTGTTGGCACTGAAGGGTGAATCTAATGACCATCAATGACAATTATCCCACCGCAACGTTCATTACCCTGCCCATTTACACTAATGCCATAGAATGGAAACTCTGTGTGTATGCATGTGCCTGCCTGTGTCTCCCCCACCTCTCTCTCCCTCTCTCTCTCTCCTTCTCTCTCTCTCTCCCTCGCTCCCTCTCTCTCTGTCAGTCAGTCATGTACTGTGCTCTGTGTAATGGATGAGTAACCAGGTGAACACCAGAGGGAGAGGGGAGACCAGGACACGCGCAGTCTCTCTTCTATCTCTCTCTCTCTTTCTCTCTCTCTCTTGCCCATTCTTTCTCACCTCTTCCACAGCATCCTCACGTTCATCTCTTTCTTTCTTTCTCTTTTGCGTATCATTCTCACCAGCAAACAAAAGCACAAAGTTGTTTTGTAATTAGCCTTTTCTTGGAACACTCAACTTTCTTTTTTTTCCTCTTAGACTCACAAATTATATGTGGGCGTGTGTGTGTATGTGTGTGTGGGAGAGAGAAGAGAGAGAGTCAGGTCTCTGTCCCCTGGGCCTTTCTGTGTCTCTCATTAAAGACAGACGGTTGACGGAGCGCGAGTGTGTCGCTCGCCTCGCCTGTCGCCCTCGACAACAACCCACTACCCCAGCGGTCTGGAGGGAGAGAGAGAGAGAACGGGAGGGAGCAGAAGAGAGAGGAGAAGAGGGGGTGGGGTGGGGGTGTAGAAAGAAAAGCTAGATGAGAGGTGGAGGAAGATACAGGCACGAGCGGGTCTTACAGTGTCGAAATTCATGTTTGTCCATCTCTGTCCTCTAATCTAAAAGGCCCAGGTTAAGGTAGAAAAATTGCCTCCCGTTCTTTATGGGCTGCTTTACAGGTTGGGATGTGAACAAGCACTTTGTGTGAATGCTCCCTTTAAATTGATGTGAATTTGCATCTCATGCAAATTTCTATAGGAACTAGTTTTGTATTTGCAAGAGAAGAGCTAAACTCATAGCCGTCTTGGCAGAGCACGCTTAAATCTCTCTCCCTCTGTCTCTCTGTCTCTCTCTGTCTCTCTCTCTCGCTCTCTCTGTCTGTCTCTCTCTCTCACTCAGTAGGTGTGTAAGTAGATAAATCTTGTTGCCTGCGGCGACTGCGGCATTTTCAATTTCCCAGTGGGAAGTGGCGGTGGTTGGGGAAGGATGTCGGAACGCTTAGGGAACAGCGTGGCGAAGCCCCGGAGATAATGCTTTAGCCACACCGGGACAAAACGACTGACTGCCTCACTTACTGACTGTTTGAGTGACTGACTGGCTGTAGAGACGGAGGGACACGGAGGGGAAATAGGCTGTTGCAGGGAAAGCATAGCGATGTAGGTGGAGTGAGAGATAGAGGAAGAGATTGCGACTTAAGAGTCAGGCAGGGATAGAGACGGCCATACAAATGACACGATGGCCTGCTTTTCAATTTCCCTTTGGCCCTCTGTCACTCTGCTCTTGGCCTCCGTATATCCGTCTATCCATCAGCATCTCTGGCTGACTGACTCACTTCTCATCTCTCTCTCTCTCTCTCTCTCTCTCTCTCTCTCCATCTCTCTGCCTCCCTCGCTCCCTCTCTCTCTTTCTGTGATAAGAATCAGTTCTCTCAGCATTGCCTAATGGTTTCTTCCTCATTGTATCTCTGCTAGACTTCTAGCACACACTCAGAATTGAGACATACACACACACACACACACACACACACACACACACACTACAGGTTGTTCATTCTCAGACATTTTCATTCCCCTCTCTTTCCTTTGCTTTATTTTTTTGTGTGCTAGTGCTCTATAAGTCTCTGTCTGTGTGTGTGTGTGTGTGTTTGTGTGTGTGTGTGTGTGTGTGTGTGTGTTTGTGCGACTTGAGTTTACTCTACAACTGACAGTGTTTTCTGTGTGTCCTCAGGCTTGCCCAGAGATCTGGAGACAGTACCACATCACGGTGAGTGTGATTCTACAATTGCATTAGGAAACCACTAGTCTTCTTTACTAACCTTATAGTGCTGTTCAAACATTCACTTATGCACTATTTAATTTCTTTATAGTCAAAGTTTTCCTCTCTGGACTTGATCAGTCTCCAGATAGGTGGGGATATATGTAAATAAAGATGTGACCAGCAAAATTAAGAGGGCAGCAAAGTCCAACTTCACCAAAATCAATGAAAATCCACTGTTGTTTACATATTGGAAACCAATAAGAACCATAAACCATAAGTTGAGCACACAGATTGGCGTTATCAGGGGAGATTTTGTCAGTACACCCAATAGAAAACTATGAGGAAATATTTTGCGCACAAGTGCACAAGACAGCTAAAATATTGTGCAAAGTGCACAGGCGCCCTAATGTAGAAAAAGGTTCTTAAACATGTTGTGCACCTCGCTCTGTGAATGTTCGTCATTTTGTTCCTTTTTTTCTTACTGTGTAACAACAAAGAAAATCGAAAATGTATTCCGCAGTTGCTACGGATAATCGATGAATAGTGTAACTTCTTATTTTGATATAGAAATGTGATAGATGCCAGCTACAAGTAAGTATTAAGACAATATAAACGTTTTAATTAAGCAGTATTGTTTATTTTGAGCTGTTCCTGTTTCCATATGTCTTTGGAGGGGTGCAAGTGTCGGTTTTGGCAAAATCCCACTGCATATAGTAGTTCTGCCAAAAAGTCCCAATTAAAAGCCCAGAAATGTAAAAGAACTGTGTGGTGGAAGGGCTGACTAAGCCAGCAGCACACCGACCCCGGCCCACTTACAGCCAACGACACTCCTTAAATAAATCTTCTTCATGCTGAACGTGCCTCATCAGAACAGGAATATTCCAAATGTTGCTGTCTAAAATATGCCCTTAATTAACAGAACATCCAGCAATAGTGACGGATTAACAGAACCTTGTTAATCTTAACTCCGCGGGAACCGGGCTTTCTGGGGAGACTGATTTTTTATTTATTTTTTCTAATTATTGACACACTGGGCTCAGACTTATGAGTTTTAACTTAAAGGATCTGATCCACTAGTAACACAGGGATTCTGGGGGGATCACCTTCACCTCACTTTCTCTTTACACTAAAACTAAAATCTTCCAGGGTGACAAAATTCCAGTCAAAAGCTACCAGCGAACACCCAGTGGTTTGGAAAGCACGGTAATGAATTTAGCATGTGTGGGAGATTCTATAACTAGGCCCAAAACAGTTTTTTTTCCAGCAGCATGGTGAAAGTGAAGGGGCTGCATTATCACTCCAAATCAATAGGTTAGTTGTGATTGGTATTGAGCTTGCCCTCTAGGAGAGGAGTGAACCATGTCAGGGAAAAAGCGCCTCGCAAGATTAAGGAACCACCATTACTGAGGGAAATCTTCGCCGGTGTTTCCTTTATTTTGAGCATAACCTGCTCATATGCACACGCACTAAACAGACATCCATGGCTCTGTATGTGTGTGTGTGTGTGTGTGTGTGTGTGTGTGTTAAAACAGCGTATCAAAGAGCAGAAAACTGTGTGACAGTCACATGGGCCATATGTCAGAGGGGAGGATGGCATTTGCTTGTTTGTGTGTGCATGTTTATTCGAAATCTGCAAAGATAACTAGTTTTCTTGCCTCCTTATTTGTGTGTGTGTGTATGTATGTGTGTGAGTGTGTGTGTGTGTGTGTGTATGTGTGTGAGCGTCTGAGCGAGGGGGTGATATAGACCTCAGCCTAAGAGAAAAGAGCAGCTTGTTTGTCAATTAAAAGACGTGATAAAGCATGAAATGGGCTGCCAACGCCACGCGGGACGAGAGACTGAGAGAGAGAGAAGAAGAGTGTGTGTTTGCATATATCTTGGTGTGCACTTTGTGTGTGTGTGTGTGTGTGTTGGGGGAGGTCTGTCTGTCTGTCACTCTCCTCTATGGAGATTAATTAGCAGGGGCTGTCTAATGAAAAGGCAGCATCGTTAGCGCTAGGGTAGCACGGCAGGAGAGATGGAGGGAGGAGGAGGAAGAGGGAGGGAGGGAGGGAGGGAGGGAGCGGGACACAGAAGTTCCAGGGGAGACGCTGGCAGAGGAAGGCAGAGGGAGTTGATACTTGTGTTTGAGAGAGCGAGGGGGGGAAGAGAGAGGGAGTTAAGTTTATTTGTCACCGGTGTTTGGCGGGGGACGCGCTACATTTCACCGGAGGATTTCAGTTTGAACCACAGACTAGAAGAGAAGGCACTCTGATGAGAGAATATTCTTTGGTAGCCTCACAAGATCATGAAGACTCCCCTTTGTGTGTGTGTGTGTGTGTGTGTGTGTGTGTGTGTGTGTGTGTGTGTGTGTGTGTGTGACTGCGTGCTTTAACGGGTGGTGGATTGTGACCCAGGTCTAATTGAAGTATTTAAGCCATTTAAGCACTAGGAACAGAAGGTCGTTACAGATCCAAACTGGCATGGGGGTTAGGGGCCTATACACACACACATACACGCACACCTACACACACACACACACACCTACACACATGCATACACAGGGCTCCTTCTGTTTAAGACAGCCTCATTTTATTCATGATGCTGCTTATGACCCTGAACTCCCCAATGTGAGAGAGAGTGTGTGTGTGTGTGTGTGTGTATGTGTGTGTATGTGTGTGTGTGTGTGTGTGTGTGTGTGTGTGTGTGTGTGTGTGTGTGTGCGCGTTCGCTTTGGGAGATGTGACTCTGTCACCTTCCGCTGGGCTCAGCCAGGTGTGAAAAGGCATTCTGTCAGACCTCCCTTCTACTGGGTCCATTTATCCTTCGTGTGTGTGTGTGCGTGTGTGTGTGTGTACTGGGTCCGTTTATCTTCCGTGTGTGTATGTGTTGTCTGCCTGCACCTGGCCCTCAACTAACAAACTCCTCCAAACCACACAGTATAGACCACAAAGCCCTGGGGTATTTACTGAGAAAGTAAGATACCAACACACATGGACACACACACACACACACACACTTCTACAAATATATAGAGCAGTAAATGGAGTAAAAAGCTATACACAACATTTTGAGCTCGTGGGCCTTCAGTGTGTTTGAAGACATTTTACGCGACAATAATGTTTACACATAAAAAGGTTTGCTGGGAAATTTCTCAGAAAATGAAGTTTATTTTAAGAAGTCTTTCTCAGTCTCTCTCTCTTGTCTCACACACACCCACATACACCTCGGTTTTACTTCTTTCTCTCTTTTGCATACTGCCTTACAGCGTGGGGTCCCTCTTGCCCTGTTACACCCAAACCCGCCCTGTCCTATCTTCTCTTCCTCACCTGCTAAAAAAATAAAAAAATACAGAATGTTAAAGGAAACGTCCACCCTTGGATACTCTTACATTCTTATATCATCATCCAGGAGTTATTTTGTGGAAACATAACGGAAACATAACTAGCTAGCCAAGTTGTCTGTGAACACTGGGGCGTGTGTCGATGATCGCAGCCACGCCCCTTCCTCAAAAAACACAACATGTCTCGTGGCTGCATTGCATTCTGGTCTAATGCGGCTCCTGTGGGTGGAGAAATTGGTATCTCTTCCCCTTCTACTATGAATGTCTTCCTATATGATTGTTTAACGTCGGTGCAAAATGGTCAGAAGGCCTCTCTGATTCTGAGGGACCGACTCCATAACCTGACGGTTATCGTCAACGTTTTAGATCAAAACTATCAAAATTCTATTGTAGCTGTGCTGGAAATATCTCAACGTGATGTCATGTCGTTTACGTTTGAACACTTATCCGCAGGAATTAGAAAAATACACCACCAAACAAAAGAGGCCCAGACATGCAAGGTATATCGTGAATAGCTCTTTTAAAAGTGTTAAAGTGTTTTGAATTTTCCTTTAAGGATGCAGAGGCAAGACGAACCACTTTTATTATCACCAGCCAGCCTTCTCAACACACTGAATGGAAGAGAGACGCATCAAGATAGTGCTAGAAGGAAAGACGACCAAGAGAGGAGGAGGAGGAGGTTTGAGTAAACACTAGGAGAGCAAGGATGAGGAGAGGAGGAGGATAGAGGGAGAAAAAGGGGAAAGGAGGAGTAGGAGAGCGAGACGGAGGGGGATGGATGGAGGATGGGAGCAGGAGAGGCCACAGTGGAAGTTGAATGACCTGCTATCTGTATACAGGCTGAATTAATGCATGTAGAGATCATGCATAAACGTGTGCATGCGCGTGTACACACACACACACACACACACACACACACACACAGCGATGACTTTTTCCTCCTGTGAGATGTTGTCAGGACGCCGGCGTGCCGGGTTTAAGACCCAGAGCGCCCCCCTCTGGCGGCTGCCGGAAGTGCCGGCTCGCTCCCTTTAACCAGCCATCCATGGCGAGGGTATTTGTAGTGAAAATGTTCCTCCTTTAATTTGCCAGACTCTTTACCGTGGGGTCAAATCCTAATCAAGCCCTCCTCCTCCTGCCCCGATTCATTTTGCCCCTCATCTCTCTTCCCCTCTCCCTCTCTCCTTGTCAGGCCGGATCAGCGGTGTGGTGTATCCGAGCGGGAAAGGGCTGTGTGACATTAGATTTGACATGATTCACCTACATATCAGAACTGCACTAACACTCTGTATGGACAAGAGAGAGACCGAGAGAGAGAGAGAGAGGAGAGGATGGGAGGGAGAGGGGGAGAGAGAGGTGTGTTGTTGTAGAAGGACAGAGTGATGGAGAGAGAGAGAGAGAGTAAACGAGGAGGGTTGGGTGTATTAAATAGGGCGAGAGAGACGGGGGAGAGCGAGTGGAGGGAGTGAGTGTGAGCACTGAGCAGCTGATTGGTACAGGTATATCGGTGTGTGAGCATTGATCGGCTTCTCTTTAGATAGTAGCGGTGACACCTGTATGTGTGTGTGTTTATTGATCGCTACCTCTGCCCACGCCGGCGTGCGCGTGTGTATGTGTGTGTGTGTGTGTATTGAGCGGATTCTCTCCTCATGGTGGTATCAGTGTGTGTGTATCGATCTCTTCCCTTGGGGCAGGGATGTGTGAGGGGTGTGTGTGTGTGTGTGTGTGTGTGTGTCTCTCACTGTCTCTTGGGGTATCCATGAAAAGACGTTCAGTGACCCTCTTGTTTTACACAAGAATGAAGCCATTTTAACTCTTTTCCTTGAACTCCATTTGGTATCCCTCTTTCTGTACGCCTTTCTTCTCCCTTTCCATCCAGATCCTTGTACCTTTTTTTGTCTCGACGTCTTTCTTCCAGAAGGTTCTTTGCTGTAACGCTCGGCTCACACTTGCCTTTGTTAACCCAGGGTAAGGTTTTTTTTTTTTGCCGCGCTAAAATCCCCGTCTTTCCCGGAAAAGAAAACACCATTTAATTTCTTTAGGAATAAAAAAAAAACACGAAATGTGCTGTTAACAAATTGGGTCATTTCACTTTGGTGACTTTGTCCATGTTGAATATAAAGCACCTAATGCTGCAGTAAATTTCAGGATGGCTTTTTCTTCCAGTGTTGGCTGAGCAAAATTATTTGTGGTACATATGACGCTTAGACTTGCAAATAGTCAAGAAGGACCAGAATTTAAATAGAGCCTTTAAATGAACAACCATGTAAAGCCATTTTGAAAATGTTTAACAGTACATGCATTTGTCAATCTAAATCATTTGCCATGTCAATGTCATATATCATCTTAACGTAAACATCCTTTAGTATCATTATTATTCAAGTTACAGCCCTCAGATAATGAAATTTGAACATATATATATAAAACTTTTAACAGACTTATGTGGACCCTTTGTCTGATGATAAATAGATTTGTACTTATATCCAGTGAAGTTGGACAGATGTATGTATATTGTTGGAGTCAGTCATTGTAGTTAAATTTGTTCTTATTTTATCCTTCACAGAATTTTTTTTTTTTTTTTTTAAATCTTTGTTGAGTTATTTTGATGAAGTTAGAGTGAAATATACAGTCTCGGCTGTCTTATTTGTATTTATTCATTTAGATCCAATAATACATCATATTGTACCAGTATAAGCAACAGAGCAAAAATATACCCCACAGTGCATTTTGTTTTCAGTATATCATTACATGGCAGTATGGCACTAATTGTAGTAATATTCAGTTTTGAATTTATAGACAAAATAATTACTTGAAGGTATTGAAGTGTTTTTTTAAAGGAGATAATGATATATTTGAATTATTTTGGTTACAAATTACAGTTACAAAAATAATGTTTATACTATTTTACAATGACTGAATATTACATAGGATTGTATATTCACAGGATTTTATTTTTGTTCCCAGAGAAATATTTTTTGCAGGATAAAGTATAATGAAATGAACTGCATATCTATTAATAGGGAAATGATCTGTGTA
This sequence comes from Centroberyx affinis, assembly GCF_046629955.1. Lineage (NCBI taxonomy): Eukaryota > Metazoa > Chordata > Actinopteri > Beryciformes > Berycidae > Centroberyx > Centroberyx affinis. The sequence continues at coordinate 19,649 of NW_027280582.1, forward strand.
TTCACAGAAATGATATTAGTCATGTATTAAATCAAATTCTTAAATGTCAAGATAGTAGTGAAAAGGATGTCAGTGAAGGTGTCTGGTACATTGTGTCCCTGGTTCACTGTCGCAACCGCTGACATTTCATGGTTCTCAGTGTATCGCAGGACTAGAGCAGCTGCCTAAAACAACCAGTAAGGAGTGAAGTATTTAGTATAGTATAGTATAGTATAGTATAGTATAGTATAGTGTCCTATACATAAGTGGCCCTACAGTAAAAGGAAGGAAAAAACAACTACCAATGCATTAAACTAAAGTTAAAAATGATTGTCTTCCCAATACTGCTATTCCAAATCATATATCAGGTCACAAGCACAAAGCAGAGTCATTCTCTGGATTGTTTTCCACTATGGAGTCATGCCAGAAGGGACAGAAAGGTGTTCATTTACAACTGTTTTACAATTTTAATACAATTTAATAACTATGACCAAGTGTGTCTTGTTGTCTGACCTCCCCCTGCATAACTTCAGCGGTTGAAAAGGGCCACGGGGCGAACATGGTTGTTGCAGGACCCTTCCAGCATGCTGTGTGGAGTCAGAGCGCCCTTCAGTGGTTTCATAGAGAACTGCACTCTGATCCCTGCACACGGTGAAGTGAGAGCTTCTGAGTCAGATTGACCATTTGTGGAGTTTGTGGTTGTTACTTGTGCAAATATGTTGCAACCATGGACCTGCAGTATATTTGTACGCTGTGCAAGCTGCTACAGTCTCACATTGCAGAGGGAAATAGAGTCTGCACACTGGGGAGTTCTTGCTCCTTGTTAGATTTAATGACATTTCGGCTCTTCAGAATAAACCAACACTACAAATTACCTGGTGTCAGGTGACAGATTAAAGTAGCAAGTGCTCTGGATTTAGAGTGACGTGCTAATTGTACAAGTGACACAAGTGAAGAGTCACATTGATAATATAAATACTACACACATCAACACCCGTGTGAAAAAGCCAATACCAAAAAAAGCGGAAGAGTACAAAAAAAGGGGAAACCAAAAGGCAGCAGCCAGAAAAACAAAATGGGGAAGCAAAAGCCACATAATATACATGAAAAAAAATTTATAGATAATAATACATACTGTACTTTGCATACACTTAACTGGCAACATCAGGTCAATACTGTAGACTGTAATACTGTCAAATATGTAACGCATACAGAGACACATGGGCTGGGAGACAAAGAAGTAGAAATGTATTGCCTGTTATGAAAAAAAAAAGGTCTAATATCAAAGTCGTCATTAAGACTGTGGGCTTTTTCTGACTTTTTCTGACAATCTCACATTAGCAATTTTTTCAAACCGCATCAAGCAACGGCATCTTTTAGTCTTCTGTTCTTTCTGCCAAACATGAAATTCTAGGTTCGAGACTTGACCTTTATTTCCCTTCTACTTCTTTTTTTTTTTTATACCCCCCTCTGTCTGGCTGTCCTCATTCACTCTCTCGCCCTTTTGAGAATGTGTTCAATTCAAACAGTGCTCTATAAAAAAAAAAAAAAAATCCTTTAAATCCACGTCCATTCAGCGAGCTGTTTTTTGCTGTCTCATCATTGTACAGTGCAGACTCTCCAGTCCTCTCACCTCTGTGTGTGTCAAAAGGCTCTCGGCGCTCTATTCTCCCCCAGGCTGAGACACTGACGGCCCGGCGGGGGAAAAGGTACATTCATTTTCAAAAAGGAGATGCCTCTTATATTTTCCCAGTCCGGTTTTATTAACAAGTCGTTGGACCGGTAAAAATTTGGGTTGGTATCTCAAAACACACTGCAGAAAAAAAAAGACCACAGATCCTCATCAAAACTAAAATGTATTGTCACTGGTCAGGAGTTGGAGACCATCGGTTCATTCTTTGATACAGGTGTCTTCACATAGACTGCTGGTTTTACATGCACAACCACAGACACACCCATAGACACGTGCACAAACACACACACACAGACACACAGGTGCAGTGTTATCAGAGGTCTTGCAGGCTTTGTGGGTCTCTGTCCCTCTCCGCTTAGCTGGATGGTGTCGATGGTGTTGTGTGTGTTTGTATGTGTGTGTGTGTGTGTGTGTGTGTTTGCTTGGCTGAGACCTAGAATCAGGGTTTAACATCCTGACCCGGGCATGAGAGACTGACTCCATCTGTATGTATGTTTGTCTAAATCCCTGTCTATTATGTCCGTACGTGTCGTCTCTGTCTAACTGCAGGGAATGAAATGGGTAATATATTTCTGTAAAACCACCTAACACCGCCTGGCGATAATACACCGCCCGCCACAACGGAAACGAGCCTCTCAACTCGGCAGTAAGCGTTGCGAATAGATATTGAATAACTTAGACCTAGATTTGAATAGATTAGCCTGGATCCTCTATTCTGCCTTTCCACGGTGTGACCAGATTACCTCCACTCACTCCCATGAAAGAGGGTTTTCTCCAGAGGTGGCAACCCACCACAGCTCTCCCCCTGAATCACATTATCATTACATTCCAGGAGCTCTCTCTCTCCCTCTCTCCCTCTCTCTCTCTCTCTCACTCTAAAGAGGAAATCGGGGCTCCTACTGATTGTTTTCAGACTGATTGACTGACTGACGGGAGGAGATAGCAAGAGCCTCAGGGAATTACACTGTGTGTGTGTGTGTGTGTGTGTGTGAGTCCTCATAGGGCGCAGGGTTAGGGCTTTGGTCTGGGGTCTGAGTCTTTGTGAACTGGCAGACACAAAGGGGGCAGAAATCACATCTGGTTATTTGGAAGCTGCTGCCTCCCCCCTCTTTCCCCTACATTGCCTACACATTCTTACTCCCCCCCAAACCCCCCCCCCCCCCCCCCCCCCAACACACACACACACACACACACACACACGCACACCTCCCCCTTAAAAGGTCTCATATGAACGGTGGATTTTCTCTATATTTTCTCTGTATGAAAAGAACAAACAAATTAATTAATTTCTTTCTCGTCCAGCTAAAATATGATGTTTGGATATTGCACAATCCAAATCCCGTCAGAGAATAAGAGGATTAACGGTGAGGTCTGCAGTTCAAAGGCGGCTTCAGTTTTGTTTTTTTTCTCTTTCTGAAAAGATGTTCACCTTAAGCCATTTCATCTTACTAATTCACAACTGTCTAATTAGCCCAGCATGTTAACCTAATACGTACACATCGGCATGTAACGCACACACGCACCACAAGGGTCTGTTTGTTTTGGTGTGAGCCCAGTAGTCCTGTGTTGTGTTGGGAGGCTGTTTTCTATGATAAAAGCATGCAGAGTGGTTCCCCTGAGGTTCCAGTAACATATGCAAACCTCTCCCCATCGCTGCAATAACGTATGCAAAACACCGCCGCTGGCCCCCACTCTCCCAACCGGTACTGTTCAAATCCCACCCCCTCTCCTCTTACACACACACACACAGTTATCAAACACAATCCGAGAAGCAAACAGGCTTGCTTGCTTGTGTGTGTGTGTGTGTTCCTTCAGATTGTAGTCTGTAACAGTCTGAGCTTTGTGTTGGCCTAAGGATTAACACGGCTTTGCCACCAGCAGCCAAGGCAAGGAGCAGAGGAGAGCGGGGCTTAGAGAGACGGAGTGTATGTGTGGGGACAACTGTGGGAAAACACAGTTGTGTGTGTGTGTGTGCGCGCGCATGTTTGTGTGCATGCATGAGAGGCTACGGATGGCTGGTTGTCTGTGTCCACACAGACAAGCCCTTAGGACCCTCTCAAACTATCGCGTCCCCCCCCCCCCACATATATATATACACACACACACACAGGCATCCCAAACCGTCAGTCCTCTTCCCAGCTTCACCCCTCTGTTTTTGTCTGACTGACAAAGTATCTCTCAGCTGCTCCGGAAACAGAAGCTCTTCATGTCGTATCAGCAGGCGCTGGATCAGACTCAGATCCCTCTTACTTGTCTCTGCACTCGGAAGACTCCCTAGTTAACTGTGGCCAGACATTTTTAACGCAGCCAGAGTCTCCATTCACGCAAGGAGTTTTATGCAATACTAATATGAACAGGTGAGGTTGAGGGTCTGTTGGGAAGACGTCACTGTGACTGTAGTAATAGCTGCATTTCACTGTTTTTATTATACACATTGGTAGTAATAGAGGTTGATGTTGCTGCCAGAATGGCCATAGTAAAACCGTTTTGGAATTGCGTTGGCACAAACTGCAATATGCAACTTGATGTGCTGAAGTCCAAATGTTAACAAAGACACTCATCACTGCCAGAGACTTCTTCAACACTCTAGCAAATTTGTAAAGCATACATTGTTGAAGTAATCTGTTAGTTTACCTAGTTAGTTACCTCTGTCTTTTACAAACAAGTAAACGTACGCATTTTAACGATTTGACGTGGATTTGAGTCTCCAGACCTGTGTAGAAATATGCCGGTGTGGTATTGACTTCAGTTACATAGAGCCAAACTCTCCAGGCCTCCTCGCCCTCCTCTCCAAAGCCCCGAGAAAGAAAGAAAGAGAGAGAGAGAGACGCCCAGCTGATATCACACCTCAGCCCCTCACCCTTTTAGCTATTTAGATGCCCCCGATAGGAGATACGGGATGGAAAAAAGAGAGAGAGCAAATGAAAGAGGGATAGAGGTTCATCCAGTTAATTAATATTGTATGAGGCAGACACACCCTCTCTCTCTCTCACACACACACACACACGCACGCACACACCAGGTTTCAGACAACTATCACAGGTTGATGGGAGAATAGGAGGGGATTTCATTTCTTCTTTTTTTCTTTCTTGCTTTCATTCATTGGGTCTATGTGCTGGATCGGAGTATGGCGAGATAAGGGGAGCCCAAGGTCAGGGAGGGAGGGAGAGAAAGAGAGAGAGAGAGAGACCTACAGCCAATTTACATGAGAGATGAATGGGAAGAGGGGCAGGAAGGGTGGAGGTCGGGGGGCTCGAGACAGGGACTGTGATCTCCTTAGGGTGGGTGTGTGTGTGTGTGTGTGTGCGTGTGTGTGTGTGTGTGTGTGAGAGAGAGAGAGAGAGAGCGAGGTCTGTGATCTCCTGGCCTTTGTGATGGAGATTGGCCCGGCCGGCCTGACCCGATAATGACGCGACGCTCTAATAGCATTCATCCTTTCTGCCGCAAAACTACTCAAGCGGAAAAGAGAGAGGGAGAGAGGAAGGAAAAAAAAAAAAAACAAGTGCGAGGGGTAGATGTGGGGATGGAGGGGTGTGTACGGAGGAGAGAGGGAAGCAGGAGGAAGGGAGAGGAGAAGAAAAGGAGGGGAGGTTAGCGAAGCTATGTTTAAAAAATGACGTGGGGAGCAAATCATTTGTAATCTTGGAATCAGGGATGAGAGAGAGAGAGAGAGAGAGAGAGAGGAGGAGGGAGGGAGGGGGCACCTTAGATGAGACATTAGAGGTGTGTATGTGAGTGCATATGCTGTGTGGATGCGTGTGCGCGTTTGTGTGTCTGTGCATGCATGCCTACTGGTGTGTGTGTGTGTGTGTGTGTGTGCAAGAGAATGGCATTAGGTGTGTGTGTGTGTGTGTGTGTGTCTAACATTAGCAGTAAATGCACTGTGCCTGTCTCTCCCCTCTCTCTCTTTATCACTGTATATTTGCTGTGGGCGCTGGAGCGTGGAAGGCTTTCAGAACACTGGCCCATAGGGGATGGGACCCTGTGTCCAACACACACACACACACACACACACACACACACACACACACACACACACACACACACACACACAGAGCGACTCTTACTTATCATACAGGGTCATTACAGGCCCCTAACTATAGCCGGAGTAATCACTGCTTTATATCAGCACCCAAATACACGCCAACCCGTATCAATAGAAAGCATGGGAATGGTGGAAGAGAGGAGGGGGAATGGGAGAGAACTGGGAAGCTGAACCGCTGTTTCATTGTATCCAGCGTGCTTAGAAGACGATGGGGGAGGAAACAATTTAGGATTTAATAACATTGCTTTTATAGCAACAAGATTGTTTTTTTTTTAACTCCCCTTTTTTATGTTCTCTTCTACTCAGACTAAGGCAGGTCCTCCTAAAAAGCAGGAAGGAGAGGACATGGGGAGGACGCCTCCCTACTGCTACAACTGCTCCAGAAAAGGACACTTTGGCTATGTGAGTAGCTCTCTTTCTCTTGTCTCTGTGTCATCTTACCTCTCTTTAGTTGTAGCCATTTGGCAGACTGAAAAATATAGATAATTTTTTTTAGATAGACCAAACTAAAACCCAGCTTGATTGAAGACGTAGGCAGGCACCGTTTAAGGTAGAAAATTGGTGAAATTGTTCCCAAGATGAAGTTAGCTGCATTGGTTTGGTTCTCTCTCATCATCATAGCATAAACTGACTACAGTGATCTGTGTATCTGTTTTTTGTTTTTTTTTATCCTGTGTGTCTGATGTTTTTTGTTTTGTGTGTGTGTGTGTTCTGCTCAGGCGTGTACCCAGCGTAGGATGTTCAATGGAACGTATCCCAGCACCCCATTCATCAACCATTATGATGTTAAGGAGGACATCAAGCGCAGAGAATACAGGACAAGGTTGAAGGTTAAAGGTAGGTCACACACACACACACACACACACACACACATAACTTGGGGGGGATCATTCCAAAATGGCAGCAGTGTCCATGTGGGGGAGAGAGGCAGCTTTATATGACAGGAGGGGGGGGTTGGTCAAGCATCTGTGATGATATCATTAGTTGTAAGTACCAGAACAGAAAGTAATAGTATTTTGATATAAAAACATGATAAAATAAACATGTTTGTAAACTTTTTGGCATGTATTGTTAAGTAGATCTACATTATGACATGGAATATTAGCTCACAAGTTAAAAAGTCAGTTTTCATTTCATTTAATTTGACTTTAATCATGTCATCTTACAGCGTCATTAAAAGCAGATGTGTTTATATTTTGTGTTCATGGCGGACAGCATGATGCTCCAGACACTGTTCTGTTCTGTTAGGGGTCCTTAGCTTCTCATCCTTGTATTAACATCCTTGTATAGTGTGCCTTTTACATCATATGTGCTGGGAAAACAAGCTAAGGAGGTGCTGCCCCACCACACGGGTTAAGCACTCAACTTTCACACCAAGAGAAGCAGATACTGACCCGGGTCTCAACCCTGATCTTGACCTGGCTTGTTTTGCGGGGTCAACATAATTTGGTTCACCCGTTCACACTTTCCTGGGTCACTAGTCTGGTGTGTAAGGAGTTTCAGTTTCACTGTAGAAAATTATTTTCTCAAGTGCTGTAAACCAGGATGAAGTCCCTCTTGACCCCTGTGGTCAGAACTGCACGAAAGTATAAAGACAAAATGAGTAATTCAAACCATTGTGTTTCTCTTTTTTTTCAGAATTGAAGGAAACTGGCTTTCTCTCCACCAGCTCTCAGACCGCTCTCACCCCAGGACCACCAAAGAAGAGACAGAAAACCAGCCATCACAACAACAACCACCAACCTAACCATAAAGCTCACCAAACCCCTAACAACCACACACCCAGCCCCAACCACATCAGGTTTAGCGACGACCAACACTGGCCCGCCGCGAGGCCCAAAACGAAGAAGGCTGACAGGCACAAACAACAGGGAACCAGCAGCTCAGCGAAACCATGGCAACCCAAGAGAAAAGTGCCCACCTCGAGAGGCCCGCTCCCTCCGGCAAAGCCGGCGAAACTAGTTTTCGACGAGGCAGATGACTTTCCCAGAGGGGGGGGCAAAGAAGAGACGAAAGGGAAGAAAAAGAAGAATAAGAAAAACAAGAAGCAAGTCCCTCAGGGGCCAACGGAGGCACCCGTCAAGCCCAGAGCAGGCAACCCGGACCGTCTGTTTCGGGTGGCACCTGGAGAGGCAAAGAAGAAGAACAGTCGAGCCCGAGGGAGAGAGAGGAAGGCTGCCAACAGGGCCGCCGCAGAGATGTACCCCACCGACGAGAACCTGTTCATCATTAAACAGAGGAAACGCAGCAGATAACACCGCTTTGTGTGAGGTGTGGTTCTTTGGTTCGGACACATCTTCCTCAGTATCCTGTGCGTGTGTGTGTTTGGAGTGGGGGGGGGGGGGGGGATCTGATTGCGTGCACACACCTGCATAATCAGTATTTGCATGTGAATGACATTTGGGATGCTGTCACACATGTTGTCCTCTCAGGTCTCGCTCTAAAGGAGTGAAATCAGCAGAGTGGCTTTAGGGAGGTTGGGAGGGTGGATGGTGTTTCACACTCTGAACTGACCCTCACAGCTCCACCCTGTGGTCACTGTGAGAACTGTGAGAACAGACAAACCCCCCTCTCCTCAAACCATGGCATCGCTTGATGGCATTTTCACATTTGCATAGGTAGGTCAAGATGTGTAGGACTGGACAGCAAAGTACAAGAACCAGGGTGAGAGAATTCATGTAGTCAGTTCCAAAGACAGTAAGTCATTTCCACAGTGGTAAACATTCTAGATTACGCAATAGGATTACTCACAGTACTATACAGTCTTTCATAATGGGCAAAAAGAGACGGCAGAAAATTTACTTGTATCATCCTGCAGTGTTTACAATAAATTACTGACAAAGTGATGGTGAAAATAAGGGTGTCATAGTCATATTTTATCTTCATTCTATAACTGCCCCATTAACATCAGTCCATGTTCTGGTGGGGTTGTGCATTGACTGACTGGGTGTTAGTTGATTTCTGTGGTTTAAACACAGTGTTGTAAGGTTTGAGTTCAAAAGCTGCACTGACTCAGCTGTTTTAATTACAGTATTTTCCAGAATTTCCTAGTGCCTCTGCTCTTAAGTCATAGTTTTAGTTGAAAGTGGCTACGCCTGCTTTCTGTTAGAGTTTAGGTGAATTATAAAAAACAGACTCTGGGAATAATTGAAAAAAAGCAATTTACATTTTGAAAATAATTAATGCCAATATTTCTACAACACTCACTAATCTGTAAGTCATGTATATATATAAATATACATAAATACCTCTTATTACATACGCTTAATGCAGATATGAAGATTGTCGCCTTACTAATTCTTGGGTGATCCGGATAACATGCGTCAACTATTATGCAGCTGTAACAGTGTTACGTTTTAAACTTCTATTTGCTTTATTGTTCATTTCAATCAAGTTGTACAGATTCTAAATAGTTGTCACTGTAATAACATGAAGGATATACCTGCAGTCTCCCTGGGAAAATACAGTTTGGATCTGACATGTTATTAGTCACTCACCACATTACCACTGGTTTATTTAATTACTTTTAACTGTTTAATAATGGTTCACGTTGCATTCTCTCCTGTATGATTCATGTAGATGATATTAAAGATAATTTGGTTCCAGTCACTAACTGTCTTTTTTCTCTGTGACACATCTTGGGACCAGGTACCTGCATGGCTGTAAACTATGGGATGCTACTGCTCTTGTTAAAAAATAAAATTGTTCTATTCCTAGGCCCTAGAAAGGTTTGCTGAGCTTTATTGGTGAGCAGCATTCACTGCTGTCATTCATAACCAGAAGCAAGACAGAGGAGGCTGTTGCACTCCCAAACCTGAGCTGTCATGCCAATCTACAACTTCATATGAATGAACTGGAAACGATGGAGAATGTGACAGGACCCAAGAAGATTATATGGGGAAATGGTAAATTTGGTGCTTTAGAACTGACAGTGCCAAGCTGACTCACAAAGGTTCAGACAAATGGCATATAACCTCACAACTTCAGCCTCTAATTTACTGTCACGGAGCTGTACATTGGTGTCATGGATTAGAGTTTGGGCATCTTTATTTGTAAACATATTGTTCATCTTCAAAATAGGCTACTGATTGCTTAGACTGTCCCAAGACAAGCATAGCTGAATTTCCGAGGCCTATGGTTTGTCTGGTTTGTTAAGCCTGTGGGTTTGGTTCATGTTGTGCTATATATTTGTATAAGGTATGCTACGGCTCACTGGAATATTCCAGTAGCCTATTAAAACACTGCCTGAACTACAGGGACGGGGTATAGTGCGCAACTCATGCTGCCTTCCCGCGCGCCTCCGATTTATTAAAACCTCCTCCTTCCCAGGTTTTAAGTCAAAATACGATATGCGACGCTTCAAGTACGTTTGTCGGAAACGATAACAAAATTAACCCTGTAACACAAGATGTTGATGGGTGTTTTTTAATTGGAAACCAAGCAGCACAGAGCTACTGTATGCTGCAGTGGTTCAAATGTGAAGGAGAAAGACCATATAAGGCTGGCTAATTGATATTTAAATTATTTACTAAACGTTGTTGTAGGTCTATATTTAATTTCATGACACACTAAGGTTAAACATAGAGTGAAAAAAGACAGCAGTACAAATTATTTACAAACAATGCTTAGCCGCATACCACATAAACGGCCAGGCACCTTTGTCGCATGTCATCCCTCTCTCTCCCATCTTTCCTGTCTCTCTATACTGTGACAGTCTAATAAAGCAGAAATGCCAAAAATATATATGGTATAATTAAAAAAAAAAAATACAGCACTTGTTGAAATTGCGTCCATGCTCTCTGTCCCACTATGTCACATCTCGCTAACTTGGGCTACACAGAACATTTCCACTTAAATCTTTGTCTTTCTTTTAAGGTCTTCTTGTAATTCTGTTACTTAACCGTAGCTGCATTGTAAGCATTCTCTACACACTGGTGATTGTGTACTTCTATTTCTAATAATAAAAAAATAAACCCACTTTCCTAGTCGTAGTTACCACTTTGTTTTGTGCGCCCATCTCGTTATTACGATACTTACGGCACCACTTGAAGGCAACACCACACTTCAGTCACGGTCACACGACGGGAAACTCGTGACCGACGCTTTACGCGGCCCTGCCCCCTAACGACGTGACTCCGCCCCACGTCGTGGACAGCAGGAAGCCAAAGTGTTCACATCCACACTTTCATTTTCTTCCTGTGAAACCTCAGTGTGTTCATATTGACCCCGTGTGACCACAACGAGCTAGTCTCTGGACTCAGGAACAGGGAAACATGGACAACGGTCTGTCCACAACCGGCGACATCAAGTTGGACCAGGCCATCAAGCAGTGGCTGGAGTATGACAAGGTGAGTTGACAGCCAGCTAGCTTGAGGTCCTTGATGTCTGTTAGCTGGCCAGCTGAATGCATAAAATGTTACCTAACTTTACATGTTACCTAACTTTACCAGCGAGTAGTGGTAAATAAACCGGTGGGTAAACCATGACAACCACCAATGTAAGCAAGTCTTACGAAAAATAAATAGAATAGTCCTATAATACTTTTTAGAAGGATGCCATACAAATACCACAGCAAATCTGCAAAGGCCCTATAGGAATATTATAGGATTATTATAATTAACTTTATATCATAGGAAAACGACCATAAGGTATGATGAGGTCACTGTAAACTCGCTGTCGAATATCACAAACACGTAGGAACATTAGTGTTGTTGTTTTTTTTTTTGACAGGCAAAATTAATTATATTTTCAGAAAAGCATGAATTTAGACTTTTTTGTAGACCCATATATAACCTGCATCAGTCTGCAAGTCCATGCAGCACACAGGCAGAAGGGATGAGCATCAGGTCGGTCATTTGAGGTGCAGCTGTGATGATGCGGGCTACAGGACAAGATCCTGTTCATACTAGTGTGCTGCTGTGTCACACCACTGAGCTTTCATTGCAAAGACATGTGACTGTTAGAGACAATAATGTGACATCAGATACAGTCACATACAGTATGAATGGAATGATAAACATGACTGGGCCCATTATATTTTCCATAGCTTGTTTAATTCACCAAGGCACTCCCTTTAAATAGCTGCTATTTGAAGAAAATCGAGTTACCAGGGAGGGAAGTCCCTGCAGTCTGTACTGTAAAGACACTGAATGAAAGTGAAAGCTTTTCAGAATTAGCACCATGGTCCGCTCCATGGAGTCTAATATAAGATCATTGGAAATTTCACACAGAGGAGGCTCAGCCACACAGTGTAAGAGCTTTGTAATCAGAGTAATGTGCATCCAGCCATCTGACCAACACACGCAGATTCATTTGTGGCCTTAAGAAGGCATGGGATGCCACCAATCAGGTCCAACTGGAAAAGGGAGTCAAATTCATTAGCCTTTAACGACGAGGACAGCTTGCTGAGCGGCTGGCTCAATCTTGTGAACAGAAAGCCCAAGTGTCATATGGATCCACTTATTCCTGGTAGCTAATTGTGACCAGAGGTTCAAATACTGGAGCAGAGAGGAAAGATCAGCTGACAGACAAAAAGAGTTGGAAGCTATCTTACAAAATTTAATAAACTTACCAATGGTGATGGATATAAAGGGCGCCCTCTTCCTGCATATGACAATGTGTGTTTGTGTGTGTGTGTGTGTGTGTTTCCTCCTAGAACCCCAAGACAGTGTCTCTGGTGCAGGGCCTGGTGAAGGACGGGGCAGTGGAGGCTCTGCAGAAATGCTTCTCCTCCAGGATGGAGTTTGGCACAGCGGGCCTGAGGGCGGCCATGGGCCCCGGCATTTCCTGCATGAATGACCTCACCATCATCCAGACCACGCAGGTAGAAAACCTACCGTACACACACATGCATATTAAACACCATGTCACATGCGTGGCCAGACACACACACACACACACACATTCTTGATTCTGGTGTGATTCTTGTTCCCTGGCGGTGTTCTATAGCAGTTGAGACACTCCAAACTCTCGCGGCAGACTGCATGGTTCACATGCCAACGTCCTGTTACCCGTCATCATGTGATCTCAATGCAGCAACCTTTCTCACCCTCCTCTTGTCCCTACACCGCACATTCCTCACTTCCTCTTTCTCCAAACTCACTCTTCTCTTATTTCCCCATGTCTTTTGCCCAATTTCACTCTCCTTCCCTCTCCCTCTCCCTCTCCTCCCTCCCTCCCAGGGCTTCTGTCGTTACCTGGAGGAGTGTTTCGGGGACCTGAAGGAGCGAGGGGTGGTGATCGGGTACGATGCCCGGGCCCACCCTGCCAGCGGGGGCAGCAGCAAGCGCTTCTCCAGACTGGCTGCAGCCGTCTTCATTAGCCGAGGGGTGCCAGTCCATCTCTTCTCTGACATCACCCCTACACCCTTTGTGGTATGTTCAAGATCACATCAACTTTTATAATTAGTTTTTTACATGCCAATCACATTTAAACCCTAGGAACACATGGATACAGAAGTGCTGCCATGCTGGTAACATCTTTTTAAATTCCTGAAAGAAACCAAACTGTTAAGGAGTGACGTCAGTTTGCCTGGTGTCATGTTGGTTTATTGGAGCGGGTGACAGTGGGACCGTGGCTCAGAGGCTACAGGGCAAATTCCACTGAAAAAAACACACTTTCACCCAGTATACATGTTGCATAATACACAAACACACACGCACACACACACACACACAAATCACCAGGTTATGCCCAGTTTAAGGCTCATGAAGGCAGCATTCTTGTGACCTTGAGTCCACACATATATACCTACAGGCCTTGTTGATTTTGTCCATAAAACCACACCAGATATTCTCACTGTCTTATAAGATTTTGTCTTGACAACAGTGTACACTTTTGATTGACATGTACTCTTTACACTGAAAAGTAGTTTACCTTGCCCATCATTCATTTGCAGTACGACAGTTACATTATCTGAGGAATGAATCCTCACAGTATCTTATTTTTTGGTGGAGTGACTCATGCCCCCGTAGTAATTTTTATACCAATCCCTCTCAGCCAATCAGGTTTACTGTGGGCGTTCTTGGATCACGCACACGTTACATTAATCACTTTTGTCTGTAGGCTCATAGGCTCATAAATGATCTGCACACACACAGACTTGATTATTAATTATCCCCATGTTTGAAGAGTTGAATCTATCAGTAATGCCTTTTGCTGTCACTAGAGAATGTGTTTGTCCAGTAGTGATAACCTGATGCTTCAAGGCCCGGCCCCTATAGTCTCATGTTAGCTCGTCTTTCAACATATCTGTGTCCATGTATCCGTCTGTATGTCTGTGCTGTGTATCATATGTGATCTAACATGACCTTTGAGCGCATTGGAGGGTGACATAATCCTCTCCTCCTCCCTCCAGCCGTTCACAGTGTCCCACCTGGGTCTGTGTGCTGGTATCATGGTCACTGCCTCTCACAACCCCAAACAGGACAATGGGTACAAGGTAACACTTTTTACTTACTCAGCATTTGTCATATTTTTTTTTCTGATAAAAGTTTTTGTAGGCTCATTGATTTGGGTCAGATTTGTTAGCAATGTGCACACCCACTGATTCATATTGCACTACAGTGGAAATAGGAATGCTGCCCAGATGTACAGAAAAACACTCGCAAGCAAGCTGAGACCTATTTTATATACTCTTATATACTCTCAATCCATTATTGCCCCCCCATCCTATCTTCCTCCCACCGCTCCACCTGTGTCTCAGGTGTACTGGGAGAACGGAGCCCAGATTGTGTCCCCTCATGACAAAGGCATCTCCAAGGCCATCGAGGAGAACTTGGAGCCTTGGCCTGAGTCCTGGAAGGCAGAGGAGGCCCTGAAGAGCCCGCTGCTCCAAGACCCCTACCAGGACATCCACACACAGTACTTCACAGCCATCCAGAAACACTGTCACCACAGGTACTCAGCAGACAGAAACCAGGCGACACAAATGCGTACTACTCCTTGTTGACACACTGCAGCATAGGGGAATGGATGGTGATTGAGAAAAGCATGGAACTAGATAGACTGTGTTTCTTAGTTGATATCTATCAGTATTGAAGGTCTGATACTACCAGGTCATACTAGGACATACGCACAACACTATAGAGTTGAAACATAGAACTTTTTTGTTACAATTAGTCAATACACGGACACATACAGACATTCAAAGACAACAATACAAACTTTGTTTTGACCCTGGTTCTTTTCTCCCCAGGGAGATAAACAAGAGTTCAGAGGTGAAAATTGTTCACACATCTGTGCATGGTGTCGGCCACACCTTTGTCCAGGCAGCTTTCAAGGCCTTTGACCTTCACCCTCCCTACGCGGTAGAGGAGCAGAAAGACCCAGACCCCGAGTTCCCCACCGTCAAATATCCCAACCCTGAGGAGGGAGAGGGAGTCCTGGTACACACTACACACACACTTCATATACAGTCAGTGTACAATACGTAGATGGTGTTGTGTGACGGTTGAAGGTGTAATGTGTGTTTGTGTGTCTCTGCAGACCCTGTCGTTTGCCCTGGCAGATAGAGAAGGAGCCACTGTGGTGTTGGCTAATGACCCTGACGCTGATCGACTGGCCATTGCTGAGAAACAGAAGAGGTGTGTGTAATATCACTGCTAGTGAATGATGCCAGACACTTTTAAAACATCTTGAATGTTTGGGCCCATTTTGTTGTTTGGTGGTGTATTTTTCTTATTCCAATGGATAACTGATCAAACGTAGACGATGTGATGTAATGTCAAGATATTTACAGCGCAGCTACAATCTAGTTTAATAACAGAAACATTTTCAGCTATCTAAAACATCAGCAGTAAACGGGTTTGGTGTCAGTCCCTCAGAATCAAAGAGCAAGAGCTTCTTTCTAGACTCACCATTTTGCACCGACGTTCAACAATCGTACAGAGAGAAATCCATCTTGAAGAGGCAGAGAGACCAATTTCTCCACCAACAGTAGCCTCAATAGACCAGAATGCAATGCAACCTATAACATCTCTCTCTCTCTCTCTCTCTCTCTCCCTCTCTGTCTCTGTCTCTCTGTCTCTCTCTCTCTCTCTCTCTCTCTCTCTCTCGCTCTCTCTCTCTCTCTCTCTCTCTCTCTCTCTCTCTCTCTCTCTCTCTCTCTCTCTCTCTCTCTCTCTCTCTCTCTCTCTCTCTCTCTCTGTCAGTGGACAGTGGCGAGTGTTCAGTGGTAATGAGTTGGGAGCGTTGCTGGGCTGGTGGGTGTTCCGCTGCTGGAAACAACAAAACCCCGACGCTGCTGCTGTCAAAAACGTCTACATGTTGGCCAGCACCGTCTCATCCAAGATACTGCGAGCCATCGCTCTCAAGGAGGGCTTCCACTTTGAGGTAACACAATCAAGCTCCAGACTATTTTTGTTACAAATGTGAAACTCGGGAGCAGCACGGCTTAAAACACAAGACGCACTAAAAAAGCACATTAAAACACGTCAAGTGAACATTGTAAACTGCAAAAACATATGCACATGTTTCCATACTGCATAAAAAAACATATGGAAGGCCTACTCTCGCTTCTTGGCTAACGGATACTAACAATACACTTGAACACACTCTGTTTTAAGCAGGTTTCACCATAGTAAACCAGGCAGGAGTTCACATTTCAAATCATGTTTCCACTGATTGCCTTAATGCTGCTGTTGTAGTTTATGTTTTCACCTTTTGTTGGGACAGGAAACGCTGACAGGGTTCAAGTGGATGGGAAACAGAGCCAGAGACCTGCTGGACCAGGGGAAGACTGTTCTGTTTGCCTTTGAGGAGGCCATAGGTAAACGCGCACACACACACACACACACACACACACACACACACACACACTCTCACATTAATGTTGACATTGTGTACTGGTACCATCACAGGAAAACAGTACTTAGCAATTTTTGCTGGCATGACATTATATGAGTTTGTGTGAGTAATGGTGTCCTAGATGTCACAGGCAATTTGATCTGTCTAAAAGTGTTCATGTGATGTAAATTTGATCTGAGATCAGATGAGGGACAAAGGGCAACCTACTGTTTGAGAGTTATTAAAACCCCTTTACCAATACACAGGATCTGATGAAACTATCCTTTGTGAAATTCAACTAGGATGAGCCTATTTAGAAACCTTTGCATGTTAGGGTAAAGTATGTCACTGGGGTTATGAACTAGGCCCCATCCATCACAGATGCCTGGATCTTTTTAATCATCAGATAGCATGAAGACGTCAGGCTTATTTCAACTGTGGACCATGGTCTTTGTCAGTGGTCTGTGGTCGAACTCAAACACAGCATGTGTAAAAGAGTGAGGTTCTACTCTTATGAAGGAAAGGAGTCTGGCTCAAGGAATTAGACTATCACAGGTGGTGTGTCCATTAAAACGCAGGAGCAATGAGTCCGTTTATCCATTTAATTTAGATTGAGTCCATACAATGTTGATGTAGGATAAGTAGTTGAATGAATTGTTGGTTTCTGTAATAAACAAACCAGAAACATTCCACACATCATAAAGTGTACATTAATATATATAAATAACATAGCCTACTACAAAGCATAATAAGCTAGACACCTGACTTAAGTTACCAATATATAATACAAAACTATACCGTTTCTGTGCTCTAAACACAATTACAAGTGACGTCATCATTTCATTCATAAAATATCGACAAACTTTCAAACAATCGCAGGTGTATGGACCTGATTAATCAAGGCCCTACGCGCACCACAACGCGTGTGACGGTCAGGGCTGGCGCGCTGCTGCACGATGGGAAGGGTGCGCTGAAGTCCCGGGATTTTCCACAGCATGTGCTGGGCAAAGGTCATTTTGGGTTAATGTAACGGATGTGTATGCACTCAGACACACACATACAAGGTCACATACTCTACTGCATTCCCATATAACATGATTAAGGCTGTAATTGGAATGTTGTGCCTTTCACGTGCGCTGTTGGCAGCAGAAGACAGAAACGAGTGTGCAAAGCAGGGTTGGAAGTTTGTGTAGAAAGGATGAAGCATTGACAGGGTCTTGCGTGTGTGTGTGTGTGTGTGTGTGTGTGTGTGTGCGTGCGTGCGTGCGTGCGTGCGTGTGTTGCAGGATATATGTGCAGTCCCTCTGTACTGGACAAGGATGGGGTGAGCGCTGCAGCCATAGCAGGAGAGATGACTTCCTATCTAGCCACTAAAAACACAAGCCTCTCCCAACAACTCACTGCCGTCTATGAGGAGTAAGACACACATTCAGTTCACTTTGAATTCTGTCACTTCAGTGTGTAAATTGAAACTGCAAAAGACAGGTTGAAAATTATATTCCAGAGAACTTAATGTCCAAAAATGTTTCCACTTAAATCCTCAATATTTAAACTTTTTAAATGATTGCATTCCTCTAAAACATTACTATTTTATAAGCGTGGGTCTTTAGATAGCTTATAATGGCAACACTTATTAACTTATTACTTAAACTTATTCCACAATTTTTTTTTTTATTTCACTCCGGCTCTCCCCTCCTCGTCCTCAGATACGGCTACCACATCACCAAAAACTCCTACTTCATCTGCCACGACCAGGATGTGATCCGCAGCCTGTTTGAGCGCCTGCGTAACTACGGCGACCAGAAGGCCTCCTACCCCACCGAGTGTGGAGGCGTCTCCATCACCGCTGTACGAGACCTGACCACCGGCTACGACAGCAACCAGCCTGACAACAAGGCTGTAAGGATACACACACACACACACACACACACACACACACACACACACACACACACACGCAGATCAACACACAAAGCACTGCCAGCCTCTGGCATATACTACTGATTTTCCTCCACAATTACATTTTTTTCCAAAACATTGCTCTTTCATTTGTTATTTCCACCTAGGAGAATATGTTTTACCCCAGTTTGTTTGTTTGTTTGTCAGCAGTATATCTCAAAAACCTTTGAACAGATTTCCATGAAATTTGGTGGACAGATCGGCCCTGGGCCAAGGAACAATTAATTTGATTTTGGTGGTGATCTGGATCTGGAATTTCTGCCATTAGATGAATATCTTTTTTTTAGTCATGACTATGAAACTAACTAGAGACTTGATTTCAAATCCATGCAGTTGAACTTGATATTCATTAACTCCAAGTCCAAATTACTACTTCTTTTAAAATTACTGTTGCAGCAGAGGCAAAGAGATAAAAATCAAATCTTCATCTGTTCCTCCAAACAAAAAATCTTCATGTTTCTCTCTTTCCATCTCTCCATCCATCGTTCCCTCCTCTCCTTCCCCAGGTTCTCCCCACCTCCAGATCCAGTCAGATGATCACCTTCACCTTCTCCAACGGGGGCGTGGCCACCATGAGGACCAGCGGCACCGAGCCAAAGATCAAATACTACACCGAGCTCTGCGCCGCCCCCGGTAACAGGTAGGTCGTCATAGAGACCAGACCATCTTCCCATAGTGACAAAACTCCTAACTGTGAAGGAGGCCGCAAACTCAGTTATTCCATTATTTCATATTTTATGTCCCTCTCTCTTTCTACTTCTCTCCCAGCGATGTGACGCACCTGCAGAAGGAGTTGGACGACTTGGTTGATGCCATCGTGGAAAACTTCTTCCAGCCACAGAAGAATAAATTGCAGCCCAAGCCGGAGTAACACTGATATCCCTAACTGCATATATACATACACACACAGGACCAGTTATGACTAGTATCTCTGACCAGCATTTCACGCGATGTCTTAACTACTGTAGAGGGGATTGTTGATTTAATACAGGCTTCAGTTTTATTTAGAAACTTATTTTTTATTACTTATTTTCCTACACTGTTGTTTAGATATGCCAGTTGCATCGGTGAAGGATCTGGATACCATTACCTACTAATGAATCTGACTTGATACCCATTTGATAATCAGCAGAGTTTATGGCAACCTCTAACCTCCACTTTGAGTTTGTCCACCATCTGTTTGTTTGGGGCACATGGCTCCAGTGCCAGTATACCCCCAACAATCACAATGCATCACAGTCACATGGTTTGGATTTGGTTTTATCTCTATGCTGGAGCTCTTAAATGAGAACTGTGAAATGTCACACTGCAGCTGCAGTCTTTCTTGCTTGTTGAGTGTGGAGATAAATAGATACGCAGCATATATTCACTTCTATGTAATAAATATGCATTTCGCACTGTGCTTCAGCATCAACTACAAGGCTTCTAAATACCAAGTCACAGAAGAGTGTAAATGAGAACTGCTAAAACTGATATTGTTCAACTGATGGATATGTTGTGTACAGAAATTAAAGTTTGAATGTTAAAATGAGTTAAAAGCAGAGTATAGTAGGAACAGTGTGGCTGAAGTGAGATTTTGATGTGTTTTAAAGCCATTCCAAGTATAAAAGGGCTGTGTCATTGCAGAGCTGCTAGTTTGTAAAATGACTAAAGCTTAAAGCTTTACAGCACCACCAAGTGGAGAAACCTTGTTACACCCTACACGAATTTGTCAGATGCATCCATTGCTTTCCTTGAAATGAATTGTTAAAACTCAAAGGGATTCTTGACACCATCAAGTTAAATACACAATTGAGATCATTTTACTTTCCAGCATTTAGGTGATCTTGCTTGAGTACTGTAATTCAGAAATGGGCGGTTAGCAGTCTACCTTTCCTTGTGTGGTTTATCTTTAAACAATGTGCTGAAACTGCTTGTTTTCTTCAATAAAGAACCGTTTATAACAGCGCATGTGGAGAGAGAGAGAGTGATGAAGAGGGCGAGAAAGGACCACGCACACACACACACACACACTCACACTCACACTCAGACAGACATATCACATCTCCATCCTCCAGCAGCACATGCATGAACCATGCACTTGTCATGCTCCGTCAGAGTATGAAGAGGAGGGGTGAAGGGAGGGAGGTAGTGCTGGCTGGCCACGGTCGCCCCTGTCTACTATATTTAGCTCCAACCTCAGGAGAGCGTCGGCCGGGCTTGTGTAAAGCTGTGTGTGCTGCTCGGACACACTGCAACCTCCCTTGGTCACGCTTCAAACACTACAGGCACCGACCGGAGTGCGGAGTTGTAGCAGTGAAAAGGTACGGCTGTGCTGGGGATAGGAGGTTGGTTGAAGGACAGGCGCGAGGAGGATAATGTTATATTGATGAAACTATCTAATATGCAGTACGGAGAACTCTACATATTCATCGCGCGCACCACGCTGTTTTGGCGCAACGTCGTGCGTAAAAATGAGTTTCGTGCGTAAAATTGCAATAATTGGTGGGATAAGGCATGTGAGGCTGCAGTCTTGAAACATGAAATATTGACTTCCGTATTCTATTCTGGTGCAGCAGAGATTATCCTCTAAAAATGTTATGTTGCATACAGATGAACCCTTTTCGAATATTGTTTTTATATTGCAAGGTCAAACAAGAGGCAGGTTAGTAGCCGCGTTTGTTTTATTCCTCATTAACTTGATGTGAGCCATTTGCATTATGTCGCTCTAGCAATTTTTCAGCGTTTGTCGCTTATTTTCCGTCACTGGTTTGATTTTACACACAAAGTTATAAGACAGCGTGGCTTGGTGGGCTTGTTTTGGTTTTACCCCGCTGTTGGCACACCACTGCTCTCTCTCTGTGTGTGTGTGTGTGTGTCTGTCTGTATCTGTCATTACAAGTTGAGTTATGTTTGTTGATTATGCAGTTGAGGGCAATGGAGGTCAGCTGGAGCTGTTTCTCTCTCACACACGCAACTGGCCAACTATGAGCCTCATGGTGAAACTGCCAAGTTTTTGTGGGCGTTTGTGTGTCCTTGAGACTGTAAGTGTAGGTCGGTGGTCAAGCCAAATGTTTCTTGTAGGAAAAACACACAGCCAGGTGACGACACTTAAAAGCAGATCAGTTCCTTGTTTCGCCCTCCAAATGACCCTGTGACTACTACACTACAGGGCTCCACTGGGTCATAGTACTCTAGTGTGCTGGATTCAGTATCCTGATAGAATGTGTTAAGAGTTGTGCTGTTTCTAGTGTGAACCACAGCCACACGGTCACAGTGAAAAGAAGACATGGGGCACACATTCAGCAGGCTCAGCACTAAACTTCTAAGTTGATACTAAACAAATGTTTGCCCAACTATATTTGCTTGTATTCCTGGTCTTTTGTAAACTGAACAACACTTGTACACCCCTATGGCTATCCTTCTATATAGTGGATAAGTATGAGGAGTTTTCCCTTAAGCTGTCAGTCCTCCAACTGTTTTATCCTAGCAGGTAATAGTAAGGCAGTCGGCTGCCTCGTCCAGCCACACCAGCCATGGAGGGACTCTACTTCGAGGTGAAGCCCAAAAGAGATGACGCCCTCAGGCCCAGGCCAGGGAGCTTCGAGAAGCCTCTCCCCAAGCTCACCTCCAACCGTCGCTCCTGTCCATCGCTCTCACCTGCCACCTCTCCCACTGCCACCTCTACCAAGCCGCGCCCCGATAAGGCTGACACTCCAGCTGGGGGAGACATGGAGGAAGAGGAAGAGGAGGTACGATACAGACTCACGTTGATTGGCTCCCTGCCGGTCCACCACCTGACCACCATGGCCATGCTGCCCTGGGTGGTGGCTGAGATCGGGAGGCCTCAGCCCGGGGAGAGGGAGCCGGGCGCAGGGGGTCGGTCTGGAGGACCGTCCGAACCCACCGCCCGGAATCAGCCGGTGTTTCTGAGCGTGTCGGCGTCCAGGGTGCAGTGTGTGTGCGTGTTTTCCGAGGGGCTCGCCTGGGATCCTCTGTCACACATGGTGCTGTTCGAGTGTCGCCCTCACCGGGTGACCAAGCTGATTCACAACAGCCAGGAGCCCAGCAGCTTTGGCTGCCTGGTCAGAGAGACGCAACACTGCGCCTGCTACGTCTTCCAGTGCCAGGACAGCACCAAGGTAGGCGTGTGTGTGTGTCTGTTGTTGAATATGAGATGTCATGACCTTACACACTAATCTCTCAGACTGTAGACCTGATATACACACTTGCACGTGTGACACACATGCTCAGCTTCTTAAAGTTCACAGAGAGATGATTTCTCAAGTTACACAGCAGAGCAGAGATGAAGGAGGAATGGATTAGAATGACATGAGATAAAGGAGAAAAGGAACCAACCTGGCAACAATCTCCTCCTCTACTGGACGATAAAAAGCTATGTGTGCATTTGATGTGACCGCATCAGTATTTGTTATGATGTGTTGCTATGCGAAACTGGATACAGTGACAGTGGCAACCCAGTTACACTGTGCTTTTACTCCCTTCGACAACACAAGCATACGCCAAAAAAACATGCACTACACATACACACATTCACACACACCCGTGACCTCTAATTCCTGTCACCTCTCCACATGGCGTGCTTTGCCAGCAGCCTCTGCGCTCTGTAAAGTTGCAGCTGGTGCCGGAGTCAGGCCAGAGACATTTGATAGCCATCTTCATTACCATGCCACACATACCAGGGATGCCAGTCTGACGGTCAAAAGATCAGGGAGATGGAGACAATGAAGGATATTAATGAAAAACTAAATAAACCAAAGAAGACTAAATAGTTTACATCAGGATGACCTTGATGTAGGACAGTTTTCTTTGCTCTCGACCAGGCACATGCGCACACGCACAGGCATGTATAACAAATACTGGCATAGGCCTCGAAAATATAAATAACAGCCTGCATGTACTATTTAATGTAGGCTACTGTAAATATAACTGTGTGTATATCACTGAGTATGTGCAGCAAAACTGCACACATGTAAATATACACAGTATTTACACTAGACATCTCTTGGTGGCTGGGCAGGTATTTGTCTTTTCTGCGAGTCTCTGAATTTGCTTGCCGGAGAGCGAAGGAGCTTGTCCTACATCAACCAAGCTGCGCCTTCAACCAGGATGTGGAACCGGGTTACCATGGAGACCACTTCCTGTGGCAGGGGGCTGTTGTGATGAGTGTGTGTTGTGGTTTGTGTGCTTGATGTGCTCGCTCGCTCTCTCTCCAACCCTTCCCAGAATGTGATGATGATGTCAGGTTGTCCCGGCCACCTGTTGCTCTAGCTGTGTCACAGTGGGCTTACACACACACACACACACACACACACACACACACACACACACACACACACACAGGCTCGTGTGTATCTGTGCTGAGTATGTATGTCATCCTTGGGGTGGGACGTCACATGCTTTGTTGTTTGTGTGCTATTTTGTGGCGAGGAATGCTTTCGTTTATTATTTCTTGTGGTATGTGTTCTCATTTAAGACTCATATAAATATACTGCAACACACACACACACACACACACACACACACACATACTGCACATCTGCGGTGCTGCCAGCTGGAAATTGGAAATTGCCCTCACATCTAAAAGAATGTAAATACAATAAAACTTCATCATATGGCTTTATTGCTCAACCCACCCCCTAAAAAATAAATAAATTGCAATTACAGCACACTGGTCCATATACCATAATACAAATATCCATATAAGAGGCATTCTTAAACTGCAACACTTACTGGAGCAGATCCTAGAATGGGTTCGGGAGCAAATCTAGGTCTCAAACAAAATTACCCTCACCGTCCCATCTACAGGAAACACTGAAACACACACACACACACACACACACACACACACACACACACACACACACACACACACACACACACACAGTATCACACTCCGTATCTGCGATTATTGTCAGTTCCAGGAGGAGGAGGTGATGCTACAGTAACTGGCAATTACATTACATTACAATTGCGTGTACAGTAAACAATTTGTGTGTGTGAGAAGAGAAAGAGAACGGTCATGAGAAGATAGAGGCCAGCTGCTTACCCAACATGTTTGGATTGCTGAAATTGCTGAAAGCTTATTCAAAATATGAGATGGGAAATATTTCTGCACAGTCTCCTTTGCTGATTGAAATTGGGTTTTTTTTATTGCTTATATCAACAATACTCTCTGTACAATGATTTATTCATACGTGCTGGACAAGGCCCAGAGAGCACAGCAGAGATGTAGGGCGTGACGTCTGGTACTAACAGTCTTTGTTTGCAGTAAAAATAGTCATTATGGAAAAATGCATCAGCAGTCCACAGTTTAAGCACAGCAGACATAAAGAGAAACTTCCCCTCCAGCGCCCAGGGGATGGGGACTATTTCAGAGGAGCTGCTGGTTTTCCCCTGCTCTCTTGAGAGCACAGTGTTAAAAAAAAAGTAACCACTGGGTGTCACCATTGAAGTGTTAGAAAGTTCCCAATGTTTAAATGCATGGTTTATGAAAGAACTGGTGTTTGTTGCAATGCATAGCAGTGGTGGAAAGAGTACTAGAAGCCCTACTCAACTAGTACTACTACTGTTACTTTGCTGATATTTTACTTAATTAGAAGTAAAAGTACTGGTGTAAAAAAAGTAAAAAGCTGATTTACAATGTACTCAGAGTAAAATTTACTAAGTTACTTTTTTAGAAAAGAGAACATTGTTAGCTGTGATCTTTTCCATACAATTCTAAAAGGCTGAGATGACAGAGTTCAAACTAGATTCTTTTAATTGGAAAATTTGGAAATTACAAAATAAAGTGCACAAAAAAGTAAAGCCAGATTAGTCTTCTTTCTTTGCGACTGGCTCCACAATTGGCCAATTCAGGGTAGTCCAGTTTCTGATGCTTATGGAGAGCCACAATTTGTACTCTGTAATGGATGTGATGAAGTAAAGATGTACTTACTTGAAAGTAGGCTACAATTACTGACTTAAATACTTAAACAATTATGCATTGTTTTATAGACAGATGCATTCTTGTTCCACTTCTTACTTTAGTAGAAATATAAGGGTCCTTGATGGTGTTATTTTGTTATTTCTATTATTTTGTTTGAAGATCTGGCAGTGAGACAATGGTGTAGGAGTGATCAGAGGTTTCAATCTCCCCACTGTTATCTCCCCAGTACAAACACTTCTAGTTCTGCACCAGCTCATTTCCAACCACAAAAGTGGTGCCAGGGACAAAATTGTATCAAATGGGGGTCCGTGGCCCAAGGTCCTTGACATGAAAACATTTGGAAACGTCTGGGCCGACCACTAAGTTACGGTTCACTGTTTCATTGCTCAGTAGCAGTGCCTCCCAAGGGCATTCATTCCTGCTGCATTGGGTCTGTTCTGCCGCAGCTGGAGCCAGGAAGTGTTGTTTACATTCTGCCATATCAGTCTAGCTCATAGAAACACCCTGAAACATCTAAACTATAATCTGAAAACCATCCGAGGTCTACCGCCTAAAGTTTGACTGCCCCGGGACAGGAACTGTGTCCAGCCCATCTTCTCCCAACCATGCTCTCAACGCATTGGCGGATTTAGCTGCGTCAAGCCAGCCACAGATAACAAGCATTAAATCGGACGTTAGACGATTCGCCTTCAAAACAAAGGCGCAAAACTTCGAAGAATATGGCTAGTTAACTAATGGGAAAGACTTTATTTTGAAATGTATAACTGGAGGTGCAATGTTTTTATTCTGCCTGGCTTGACATTGGTCCACAGGATCATCAACTCAACAGCGATTTGAAGGCTTGAGGGAGGAAAACCAACTTTCCATTGAATTGATTTGGAATCGTCCCACACTGTCAAAACCAAAGCTTTCTGAAAAGTACTTGGAGCCTCTTGGGGAAAGTTTATGGCGGATGGGATGAAAGCGCGACTCCAAAGGTTCAACCTATTCAACGTCAAACCAGAACAGAAAGATGTAAGTTTAATGTCTGTGCGGTTTTGTTTCTTTACTTTGTGTGCCATGCTAAATAGCCAGTTGGCTAACCGAGGTAGTTAGCATTACAAGCTAGCTAAATTAGTATAACTTAACGTTAGCCAAGTTCAAGAAGCTAACGTTAGCTAACTCACGAGTTGTTACTGTTACATTAACTAACTCTGGCATAATGGTCGTTACAAGTCAAGTGTACCCAATGATAAACGAATACATTTTCTTATTGCCGCAAAATGCAGTTTTCGCCATAAATCATGAACTTATTTGAATTGATTAACGTTAACTGCTTGGTTTGACAGAATTGCGCACAGGTTTGACTTAACGCCAGACTTGGTAACGTTATCAGTGATACCTGTCTGTTTTACGGTCTAAATAACGTCTGAACAGTCGTCAGAAAAACTCCCTGTGTGTTTTTTGGCTCGTATCCCTTGCGCTTTGAAAAGGAATGTGAAATGCAACAGTAGATAGCTACTGAAATGGGCATTGCAGATACCATGCAGTAACGGGCTGTGATACCTACTGCAGTAGTTTGTCGAGTACAGTAGTAGTTAAAGATAAAGTAGTAGTAGTAAGGTAGTTCTGGTAGAAAATACCACCAGCCACCACTGAAAGGTAGCTATTGGTCATGTCGCAAATGTAGAAGGTCATTCAGGATACTACAGTTGACCACAGTTGCATTTGAATCCTCCTGTAGTCAAATAGTGTAAATCGTGTTGTGTTAGCGCACTGTACACCAGAGAGAGATTACAGTCTGAATTTTCCAAATCACCCCTAATGGGTGTTAAGGGGTGTTTCATGTTCACTTTGGGACGTTCATGCATGTGCTGAAATGTATAAATGTATTATGGCTTGGGACTGAGTGGGGATTTTTAGTGACACATGTAAACAAGGACTGTTACTCTTTAACTGCCACAAACCATAGGCCCTTGTTTCTTTCTTTAGACTACTAGGTGTGTGTTAGTGCGTGTGTGTGTGTGTGTTGGGCGGTAGTGTCACATCTTAACTGCATTTGGTTATATCTGCTGAAGTTCAGTAGGTACAGTTTGTGTTGGTTGTCTGATAAGCTGCATATTTCATTCTGTGTCAGAGAAACACATAGTATATCAGATTGGGGTGTATCTCCCTTTCCTTCACTCTGTTGCTCAACATGGTTTTTGATATTTTGAAACAGTGCTTCATCATTGTAGTGTGAAAAAGTGTCTTTTGTCTCGACTAGATAGTGTTAGAAACGGTGGCTCACTCATTACTGGACCTTTTTATAAGGCTGGGCACATGAAAATCCAGTCTGCTGAGCTGTTGTAAACACAGGCCAAAAGTAGGTGCACTGTATATCGGTGAGTGAGTGTGTGAGTCATGGCGATGTCACCTCCAGACCCATTGTGCTTATGCCAGAACTTCACTCTGGAACAGGAGGCAAGTTTTCATTTGGATACCGCATTAGTCACATACTTTGTCTCAAGTTCTCCCTCCTTGATTCTCTTACGGCTGATTTTAAGAGACATTGTTGAAATGCAGTTTGATTTATAAGACATGCATTCTCCACCAGCACCAGACTGCCTTGTTTAAGCGGCTGACTGAAACACATTTCCCTCTGATAAAAACAACTGCAGCCCGTCTCAACTAGGAAAATTATTGTAGTCAATATTTGTGACGTTTTCAACTGTGCAGCCCTCATCACCATTGAGAGCAACTTTTTAGTCTAAGAGAAACTGTAGTGCTTGATTTTGAAACCCTCTCTCTCCCATGCTCTCTTCTCGTAACCTCTTGGTCTGTCATGCTTGCTTTCCCCTCCCTATTTTTTTTATGTGACTTTCCACCTCCCTTCATGTGACAGTCACTCCTCGGGCTGTAGTAAAAACAGGCCAGTAAACGGGAGTTACCTTCCTGTCTTTATATCTACTTATCATCAGGCTATCCTTGTTGTCAGTTTGTCTGTCTGTTTTTCTATCCATTTGCCCAGCAGTTGCGCTCTCTCTCTCTCTCTCTCTCTCTCTCTCTCTCTCTCTCTCTCTCTCTCTCTCTCTCTCTCTCTCTCTCTCTCTCTCTCTCTCTCTCTCTCTCTCTCTCTCTCTCTCTCTCTCTCTCTCTCTCTCTCTCTCTCTGTTGTTTGTTCAAGGCCTGTGTTTCTCACTCATCCTTACTGTCAGTCTTAGCTCAACACCTGTCATTCCACATTACTGACTGGGGGGGGTTGGTTATCTTTGAGCCTCAGTGATCTAATTTACTCCTCATCAAAGTTCACTCTGATTCAGCACTGCCTGGTCTCTCTGACAACAAGCCCCTGCATTGTGTCTATGTTATCACATTTCAATGAGCTCGTCATCTCTTCCTCACTTGTCTTTGTGCCGTTAAGTGGCTCCTCAACCCAATGGAATGACGTCAGTGTGTTGGGCTCTTGTCGCTAACCATTTCAATCACCCGGCGGCACTCCCTGCCTTATGATCCACCCCACTTTCTTTCTTTTAACCTTCCTCTCTCTCCCCTTCCTTCTTCTCTTACCACCTTCAGTTTGCATTGCTTTTCGTCTGTTGGTATGACTTCTGATCCTTGAACTTTGAGCCGTGGCTGTACTCCACAGGGCACATGACCATGGGAAGCACAGAACTGGGGCTTTCAGCTGGCTCGTTGTTGTTGTTGCTGTTGGTTTTCCAAGCTGGTTGATGTCACTGTGTTCATAGGCTGCTCCAAGGAATATAAAATTTTCTTTCACAACATCAGTGACATTCCTCTGTAACTTGTTAGTGTTACCTGGCATCTTAAGTCAGGTTTATATAAGCATATATGTCCATTTAGGCTAGCCTGCCAGATTTGGACTACAGTGTTTCTGTAATGTATTTTGGTTAAAGTGGTGGGTGGGAGTAATTTTGCTTTGGGTTTGACTTTTGTCCGTCTTTTCCCCCTTGTTGTTGTTATAGTGCATGTGGTAAAAACTGTGGTTAAAACTACTACTTAGATGCGTTTGAACATAAATTTGGACAAAAATATAGCCGCAAGTGGCAATTTGAGGGTTCAAACCTTTTTTCGCTTAACGGAAGGAAGCAGCTCAATCGGCCAAAATTAAAGCCGCTAGCAGCAACGAGCGGGTGTCAGGCTTCACAAAGGTGAGCAAAGTCACTTCAGCTAGTTTAATTCTGTTTAAAGAAGGAGCGAGACCAATCACATACTTGTTTCATCATCACAAAGCCTGCAGCATTTCAATAATTGTGCACTCAAAGTTCCGCCATTCGTTCCCCCTCCATCGGATTTGAACGAAACTCAGTGTGTATGTTCAGGAGAGCGCAGGATGTCTCCAGTGAGTTTAATCAGGATTGCTCAAAGGCATCTTGAGTTATGAGCAAATATGTGATAGGCCACGCCCACTTGCACCGATCAATATGGCACTTCAGATTTTGGTTAATACTTGCCTCCAGAGCATGCACACCAATTTTGGTGAAATTCTGTCCACAGGATTTTCAGATACACGTTTGTGGCGCCCCCTATGGGTCAGGCTCAAAATGCTTTGGTAGACCTATCCTTTGGTATTACCTACCAAGATTTATAATGATTGGACAAATGGTTAATGAGTTATAGCCAATATTTGCTAAGCCCCGCCCTTTGCGAAGATATTTTGGTTGATGGCGGCCATGTTTTTCGACTGATCTTGCTCATTTATAATAGAAAGGTGTATCATTATGCAAATTAGCAAAAAATCCATCATGGCAGACTTTTATGGTCCAAGAGCCTTTTTTGTAGAGCACATTGAGCTGGACTTGTGTCAAATTTCAAGTCAATCGGACTTACGGTGTGAGGGGTGTGGCCTTTCCAAAATTGCATTTTTGGGCCTTAATTACAGCGCCACCATCTGGCCGATTGGGCTCATATTTCTTGGGAAGCATTTGCACATCATTTCCAGTTACTGGGCCAAGTTTCATGGTTTTCACTCATTCCAGCTCACGGCAATTTGAGCCGCAGCGGAAGACAAATAATAATAATAAACCGGCACAAACTCAAGAGGGTTCTACCCCTTCAGGGTTTGAACCCTAATTATGGCGTTGTGTTTTCACATTTTAGTGGGTAAATCTGTTGTTGTGGTGGCTTACCACTATTTAATACATTTTGGGACAGCCACTGCACTGTAGGACAATCTTCCTTGAAGTCTGTCAACCTGTTGGGCATAGCTTGCTGGGGTTCTTAAAACATAGTGAAAGAGTGAAGTTTAGAAAAAGAGAAGCCAAACGGAGTTGGACGGATTGGACGGATGGAGAGAGTAAATCAAGAGAATACATTTGTGTGTTACTTTTAATGCGAAGGTATTTCATATCTTGATCTTTGTGCCTCTCACTGACAAACACTGAAAAGTTTATTTTCTTTTAGTCTACAATATTGCAGCTTCTCCATTACCGGTGGTTCTTGTGTAACTTCCTACTTTTCGAGGTCAGTACTACAGTAGTCCTATTTAGTGCCCACTTTGTGTGAGACACCAGGCTTTTATAGTGTTCTTCCTCTGTGAGAGGCCAAGTCTGTAGGTCACAGCTTGAGGCTGTGTCCAACTGCCTTCCTGTTGGAGACCAACCTCAGCTAAACCGTTGGTTCACTGAAAAAGATTCTGTGTGCTCACTGTGTGTCGTCAGCTTTGGCTACCTTTTGAGAAGCAATACCTCTCTCTTCTCCCGTTCTCTCTTTCCCACTTTCACCACTCCAAGTCATACGTTTTAGCCTTGTACAAGAGAGAGAGGAGTTTAAAAAAGGGCAGGTGTATAAATGGGAAATCAAAAGATGGTTGGTTTGCTCTATGATCACAACAGAAAGTACATTTTTCTTCTACCTTTCTGCCTTTCACAAACAGGAAAACATTTTTGAGGGTTTACATACTAGAATGCCATGCATGTGATCGGTAATTATGTGGTGTCTTTTTAATGAATTTAGAAACTTATGGGTGAAGTTTGAACTGAAAATGCATTTGGGAAAGGAGTGAATCCATGAGAAAGGAGGAGAGACTGTGATTACATCATCATGGAGCAGAGATCAACTAAAATGCGTTACCTTGACGACAAAGCAGAGGGACTTAGACTGGGGGAGGAGGAATGAAATGAGAAAAGGCTGGTTCACAAAAACATCACACTGCAGCACAATAAAGAAAAGTTGTCCTATGTTTTTGGTGGGAGAAAGACATAGTACAGAGAGAGAGGAGAGACATGAGCAAGGAAAAATGTGTCTGCCAGGAGAAGTGTTTCAAAGTGCAAGGAAAAGAAAAGGAGTTGATGGGGGCGGGGGAGTGTAAATAGAGAGAGGTCTGTTAGTGGACAGATAGCAGACTCTCCTCTCATGCCAAAATGATTAAAAACAAGAAGTGTGAGAAACATGGTGTCCGGATGCTGAGGATGCTAAGAGGGGGAACTGAAGTAAGGAATGAGTTAAGGAATCACTGGTCAAAGAGTTCAAGATATGAGAGAAAGGGACTGTATTCCAAATAGCGCTACTGGTTTGTATGGAAGCTCTGAGTCTAGTATGTCTAGAAGATGGCACAAAGTAGTTTTAAAAGGAAAGAAAGCACAAGAAGGAGAGTCTGTTTTTGAAAGTGTCTCCACTCAGCTGTAACAGTAGCTTAGAATGATATGTAGGAAGTCATTGGGACGACATGGTGCCTCTGTTAAGCTGGGTGGTCAAGGTGAGTAGGAACTGACTGGATGGACACACATGCTTTGTCACACTAAGAGGTAGCTGTAAGTAGGCACCATCATTTTGGGTTAAGTCTTGATGAAAGATGCTTGAAATTACTTTGAAAGAAGGCTTGGAGCTAATTATCAGTCAAAGAGCATGTATATATCCATACATGCTCTTTGTCAGGTTAACCTGACTGTGTGAGGTAGGGCTGGGCGATATATCGATATTATATCGATATCGTGATATGAGACTAGATATCGTCTTAGATTTTGGATATCGTAATATCGTGGTATGGCTTGAGTGTTGTCTTTTCCTGGTTTTAAAGGCTGCATTACAATAAAGTGATGTAATTTTCTGAACTTACCAGACTGTTCTAAAACAGGGAAGGAAACCCTGTCTTTGCATTTTATTTTGATCACAGTCTTGTTTTAATAAAAGTGCTTGTGACATCTCACATGTGGTTTTCACTTACAACTGAACATTTAGCCTACTTCGTAGAAAATACAGAGATATATATCGTGTATCGCCATTCAGCCTAAAAATACCGAGATATGATTTTTGGTCCATATCGCCCAGCCCTAGTGTGAGGCAGAATCCAGAGACCAGCAGCTGGCCAATGACGGCTCTTTTCCTAGTCTGTGGGTTGAATTATTATTTTTAATGTGGCACACTGGCTTTCCGTCATCTAATTAATAGAGTCATCTGAAATTAAAGTGTGGCCCAAGCAGAAAGTGTAAATGGGAAAGCACACTAGAGTCTCCATAGGTATCAAGTTAGAGTTTGGACAGTTATAGAGAAGCACGTTTCATTTAATATACAAAGTGGAGGGTTTGAAAAGTCCCTGAAATTCCCGAAATAGAAAATTATCCTTGGAAGGTTTTGGAAAAATAACAGGAATATTACCCCTCTTTACAGCCCAAAGAACAGAAAAATGTGCAGACATCATACTTGACATTTAATAAATGAGTTGATGTAAGAGCAAGGATTTGTTTTTTATGTTATTTCCCTAGTCAGCAGGGTCCGATACAGAAGTAGTGAGCAGCCTTGTTTAAGTGAAACACCACCTCTGTCTCTGAACAGGAGAGCAGGCAGCACTCTGGAGGCCTGTCGTCATGAAGACATGGGATTAGAGG
Organism: Centroberyx affinis; assembly: GCF_046629955.1. NCBI lineage: Eukaryota > Metazoa > Chordata > Actinopteri > Beryciformes > Berycidae > Centroberyx > Centroberyx affinis. The sequence continues at coordinate 52,843 of NW_027280582.1, forward strand.
TGTGCTGGGTAAACAAGCAGCTCACTGGGGTAGAAATGAGGCGTGTTAAATCTCACAGATCACAGATTCTGACTTTGTACAGACAGACAAAGTCCACTCGGCGTGTTTGTATCTTTATGTGTCTGAGCAACTGTGCAATGTGAGCGCATTGTGTGTGTCCGGTCATGTCTCAGTGCTATGCCTACTTTTGGCAGTGAGGCCCGGAGAACTTCTAGTCCTTAAAACAAGTAGTCTTTTTGGAAGCAGCATAGAAGTCTAATGCAAGCTTTCTCTTGCTCTCTCTTTTTCTACCTCTTACTCTGTAGCTCTTTCTCCGTTTTGTTGACATAAAGGGGCCTTGTATATGACGTTTTTCCATTTCTGAGAGGTGGAATTAATGGCAGTAGCCTGAAACATTATCCAGAGCGTGTTTGCCTCTTGCAATTTGTCATCTCATAACAAAACATCCAGCCGACCAGGCTGCATAGCCATCTAGATAAGAAGGAATGCACGGTTTAGTGGTTTAATGTTTTTTTTCCTTAGTCAGTCAGTATACAACAGGACATGTCATTGGTTCTCTCAGTATCCATGGAGCAAAATTAGGCCTCAATGTCACTAATGTCTTCAGGAGCACATTACAGAACAGCCTTCAATTGAAAATGATGTATAGACATTTAAGACTACTGCGTTGTAGCTCTTACTGCTGTCCTGGTATCATTCGAAAAGAGAGGATGGACATAATTTACAGGCCAAAACACAATCAACCCAACCAATTTACATTTAGCTGACGCCCTTGTCCAGAGCAGCATAGAGTTGGTGTAAAACAAAGTCCTAAGTGTGCCAGTGAGAGTCGGGTAGTGTTAATAAAGAGTAGTGAGCAAACGCCGTGCCCAGGCAAGACACAGCAGGACCTGGCTGGATCTGTGTCTGATATTGTAGAGCTAGTTGCTGCTCGGGGCCGCTCACATGGAATTACATCACTGATATGACTCAACACTGCTTCTGCTTAGCTAGGCTACTTCCTGCTTTTTGTCCCTCAGTTTGGTACACAGCCAGTGTGATGAAGCAAACATGGCCCACAATAGGGGAAGCACGTGTATGTGAACAGCAAAGGTTATTGTCTGATTTAGGTGTTTTTTTGTTTTTGGGTTTATTTGTTGGGTAATATCTTTAGTCAAGTGCAAGATTAACAAGCATTTTTAGTCTGGGGCAGCAGGGTGGCGTAGTGAGTAAGGAGACTGTCCTTCACCCAGTGGACCTGGGTTCAAGCAGTTGCCCTGCTGAATTGTCCTTGAGCAAGACACTAAATCCTAACAACCTCCAGGATAACAAGTATTACATTATTTAATATTATTAACTCTATATGCAGGGGTTACACACGGTCACAAGAGAACAAGACGACACAAGCTTAACTTCCTTCTTGGACTGCCCTGGGCTCTTTTGGCTTCTGATCTGCAGGTTTCTGTGTGTCATCTCTGGCACATTAAGGAATCTGAGTCACGTATTTAGATAGAGGAAGTAGTAGTAAGCAGTAGGAAACGCTGATGAATTCTCTGAAGACATCAGGGAATTATATGTGTCAGAAACAAATTAAACTAGGCAAGCCTAGTTTAGCCGGACGCAAATGCAGCCATTTGACCCATGACTTTCTGTCCATAAATGGTACTGGAGCCTCTTTTCATTTGGTTCCAGAAGATACTTCCTCCCTGTTGAAAGTTAATGAAACGTAAGGCATTTTTTTTTTCAGGCTCTTGGGCAATGACATGTGCCCTAAAACAGCTGCTGTGGCATAAAATGTGGCATGGAAAATGGACTGGAGTGCTCTAAATCTACACATATAGTAGACTCAGTGCAATTAATTTCAATAGGATTAATTGCTTGTTCTTACCTACAGTGACAGCAGTGTCTGGTGAAATCCAATGGCTAAACAGCAGCAATATGCCAGTTTTTGCACTGCACTCAACTCTCTGAGCAGTTTGACACATCTCCGATTAAAATGTGTACTGTTTACAAATCCTGTTACTAGGGCTGTGACGGTTACCGCAATACCGCGGTCATGTGACGCCTACTGCGGGGTTGAGCTCATTACCATCATTTTTTTTTAATGTTTTATTGTATACTTTATTATATGAAATATTACAGGCACAGCACCAAAGCGCTTGAGTAGCAAAAACGGCAAAAAGGGGCTTACCAATTAAATGATAAACAGTAACAAACTATACAAAACATGACAGATTTGTTCATCTGAATTTACTGAATGGAATTATTGGAATGTGCCTCTACGTAGGCCTACCTTATCTCATATTTCCTATAGCCTATCGTACCGTATATATCGTATACAATAAAAGGAAATAACCAGCATGAATAACATTTATTTAATGTCAAATATTTATACACATAATGAGCTCTGTCCATTAAATCCTCTTGGGAACGTGATTACACAGCACCTGTCTCGCTCTCCTCTCTATTCCTCTGACCGACAGTCAACACTCAAAGGATTTCTCTGAAGCGGTTCTTTGACATGGTTTGTCTGAAAAAAGTCTGTTTATGTTGAGTAGCTGTCGATATTCACGTTTGGATATTCCATGGAAATACAGAGCGCAATGCTACTGTGCAATGAATGCTTTCAGTTCATCCACGGACAGACTATCGCACGCTTCATGTCTCTGTGTGCCTCATCGCACTGTTGTTCTAAAGACATGTCAGTAATCATATGTGTGAAATTACTTAACACGTTTTGATGGCGCTGACTTGCTGGATGGAAAAAAGGAGGAGAGGGAGAGTCTTTCACATCCGCTATCAGCGTGCTGTAGCCTGTTGTACTCGTGCAAGTTGCAGGTGTGTTGCAGGAGAAAATTGCAAAAAATTTATTTACAATTCTCGTTTTTTAGAATTCTGAAAACACAGGCCTTTAAAGCCTAAATATTTGGAAAAATTCACAGAAGGATGAGACCATAGCATTTCCTGTGTTTGAGAAATTAACATTTTAAATCTCAACCCCAGCCGGTGTAAAAAGTCCAATATTGTTCTTGAACAGCTGTGCTTTAGGGACAGATGTGGAATGGACATACCTGTAGCTTTTATTTAGAGTATAGACCTACATCAGAGAGGCTATAACAAATAGGCTACAGTATGATTTTCTTGCTAATTACTTATTCATAACTACGAGTCCTAGACGTTCTAGTCGTCATCCTTCCCTGTCTCGTGAGTGTCATGTGAGCGCTGCTCCTCTCTGTACCTCAAACTACTTCTATTAACTCTTGTTCTCAGTCTTTATCATTTCACAGGAAAATTTTAAAATATAATATTGATAAATATATCAATAGCCTACTTATTATACAAAATAAAATATTGATAAACAATATAAAATGTTGCCGTGTCTGGGGTTGGCGGTAAACTAACACGTGAGTTGGTGCAAATTTTGAGTTTTAAGTTTCACCAAATGACAAACATGACGTGATGTGCGTATTAGAGATCGATTTAGATCAATTTATATTCATTGACCACCTTTTGATTATAGGGCAATATTGTGGCGGTGTGCCACATCAAGCCTATGTATGGGAAAGTTGTGCATGCACGTTTCAAAAATAGTCAGTCAGTCAGTCAGTTAGGGACAAATACTATTATTGTCCGGTCCTGCTCCGTGGTCCGGCAAAAAGTTCATCTTGGCTGCAAGGAAATTTTGAGCTTGTTTCACTCATTCTTTGTATTGACTGGTTGGATTCATTTGTTAGAATTGGAATATTATATGAATTCAAATTTTATTTACATACAAATTTTATTTACATACAATGAAAATATTTAATGAAAATGTAGTTAAAAATGATTTTTATTTGAATGTTTAAATAAAAAATTATTGCATTTTAAAAATCAATTCTCTTTCATCCCAGTCAGGCAAGTTTGCTGTATTTGCACTGAACAAATGATGACGTCAAACTTTTGGCCACAAGCACGCTCCTCCAACCTCAAGGCTACCACCATGCCCTGTTTTTTACATTCTTACAGGCCCATCTGCTAACTGCTTTTCTGTTTTGAAAACTGGCACAAGCAAACGTGAGGAAAAAAACTGCAGTTTTTTAATGGTCGTGGAAATACTCCATCATAGTCATGGAAAGACTGGTTAAAGTAATGGATGTGCTTGAGTGGGAGCCCCAAGTTTTGTTTCATTTATTCAGTGTCCACTGTCCACCGGCCAGGCCAGGTGTAAATGAATAGCAGTACATCTTCAGTTGGGTAATGACAAAGAAATAATCCCCTTACAAAACAGAAAGTACATTTGCATCGTTTTTGCACGCTCAGTTGGCCAAGGAGACTTCTCCATTTCACAGCTTAATTGTTTGTGTGTG
>NW_027280583.1:0-225873 GCF_046629955.1 Centroberyx affinis
TCATCTTTAAATCACATCTTAAAACCTACTCTATAGACTTGCCTTCATATGATGCCTTCACCCGACTATTCTTATTACTCTCATATTGTCTTGCTCTGTGTTCTTATACCTTTTATGTTGCAGTGCCTTGTTTTGACTTCTTTTGTTTAATGGTAATGCTGTTTCATTTTGTTTGATTGTTAAGTACTGTAATCTGTGAGCTGTGTCTTAAAAAGTGTGACAGAAATAAAGTTATTATTAGTCGCAGTAGCAGTAGTAGTATTGTTGTCGTAACAGAGACAGGAGAGAAAGAGAGATGTACGACGTGTGACCAGTGTTGTGAGACGAATTTAAGACTCTTAACATCCCACACATACACACAGTACTCAGTGCTGTACACAGTACTGTTAGCAGTGAGTGTTAACCTCTCTCTCTCTCTCTCTCTCTCTCTCTCTCTCTCTCTCTCTCTCTCTCTCTCCCTCTCTCTCTCTCTCTCTCTCTCTCTCTCTCTCGGAGCAGGCAGCCCTGGTACTACGGTTGGGGCTTCAACCTGCCTCGAGGTCAGGCTCTGCTGGACAAGTGGAACCAGATCCCCGACTCCACAGACATCCTGGTCACACACTGCCCCCCGCTGGGTGAGACGCACATTACACACACACACACACACACACACACACACACGTGTACATATGCATGTGCACATGCAAACACACAGAATTTTGCACATGTGCATACACTATACACACACATACACAAATGTATGCACACACAAACACAAGTATACAGACACAATGTGTGCACATGTATACAGAATCCCCCCACACACACACACACACACACACACAGGTACATGTACACACACACGTACACACACACACCATAAACAGGAATGCAAGGGACACACAAACAACACACACACACACACAAACATGCACACACACAAACACAAACACAGACAAACATGCGCGTGTGGAGGACAATATACCCAAACATAGATACATGCAGACACAGATATGCAAGCACACACACACACACACACATACACACACTCTTAATATTCATGCTTATTTACACACACATTTGTCTTAATAGGTAGCCGTTGGTAATAGGCTCCACCGTGCATTTATTGCTGCTATTTCTCCTGAGGCTTAAGGCGCTATCAACACTGTAGACACACACACACACACACACACACACATAAAAATGAAACGCTCCAGAGCAAACACACTCTCTCTTAAACCTTCATTTCTTCCTAAATGAAGGAGATCAGGGGAAGTGGCGCTGTGTTGTGTCGAGTGGATGAATAAAGGTTGAAGGTAATCAAAGCGATGACTCACACCGGTCCGGTCGGCTCATCCTGCACCGACTGAAAACACACTCTACCTTCTGAAGAGATCATTACCCGTCTTAGTTATTACCTTTCTACTCACACACACACGTTCAGCTCTGCGCTCTCACACACACACACACACACACACACACACACACACACACACCCTCGTCACACATTGGCACCGCAAGAGTTTGAGCAAACGCACACACACACACAAACGCTCGCACACAAGCAGACTTACTTACACACACATCTCTTCCTCTCTCTGTCTCTGTCTCATTCACACACAAGCAGACAGAGAGACTCTCACACACACACACACACACACACACACCTCACACACACACACACACACACACACACACACTTTCACAGCTCATCTCCCGCTGCAGCTGTGGTGTTCAGACGAGTGTGTGTGATTGATTTCTGTGTCTACGTCTCGGCTGCGAACATGGGCAGTTATTTTCCATTCAGCTTAGCCAAGTGTCTCCAGCTATCTGCTCGTAAGCCACCGGCATATGGACCAGCTACAGCAGGCTACTAATGCATGAGACACACACACACACACACACACACACACACAAAACACACACACACACACACTCAGAGCAAGGCTGGAGGGAATGGGACGGGAAAGAGAAAGGAAGGAGAGAGGAAGGAGGCAAAGGTGGACACATGGAGAAAAGTGAAGGTGATTCGTGCCAGAAAGCAAGAAGAGATGTCCGGTTGCGAAATTATGCTTTATTAAAAAAAATAAGAGGGAGAATTGAAGAAGAAGAAAAAGAAGAAAAAGAAGAAGAAGAGTGCGAGCGAGACGCTGTTCGCACTGCGGCAAAAAGCGTCCGTCTTTTATGAGGCGCGATAAAGCGGCGGATCGGAGACGGAAGAAGGAGAAGAAGAAGAGGAAAAATATGGCCTCTTTATCTGGCCGCGAGGAAGAAGTTAACAGAAGAGAGAGAGGGAGAGAGGGAGGGAGGGAGAGGAAGAGAGAGAGAGAAAGAGAGAGCGCGACAGAAAGAGGGAAGACAGGCTCGGTGCCCAAAGCAGCAGCTGCTTTGAAACAAGCGGCACATTAGAGCGAAATACCCCGAGATACCAAATAAAAAAAAATAAAAAAACACCTCGTAACTTCTCTATTCCCCTCACCGTCTCCCAAGGCTTGTAAAGCGAACACTAACAATTTTAAGGCGTTTCAGTCCCACCGATACTAAAAGTGCTTTTTTTTTTTTTTTTTTTTTTTTAATAAACATTTAGAGGACAAAGAAGTCACACTGAATCACTTACCGCCAATCACTTTTTTTTTAACACAGAAACATATTTTTTATGCCTGTGTGTTGAGTATGAGAAGGAACATAAACTCTTGCCTTTCAGTGTGATTTTTTTTTTTTTTTACCGCTCTGCCTGGTAATAAAAAATAAAAACTAATAAAACAGGCAGTCCACAAAATCCTACGACAGTCCCTAGAGAGCTTTCTATCTTTCTCTCTCTCCTTTGTTCTTTTTTCTTTCTTCCTCTTTTTTTGTCAGATCGTTCGTTCTTTTTTGTTTGTTTCACTGTCTCTCTTTTTTCCTCTTTTTCGTTTTGTGTTTACTTTTCTTCTCGCTCTTTCGCTCTCGCGTTCGGGGCGTCATGAGAGCGACAGAAGGCAGGGAAGATGGAGGGACGAGCTCCTCTGTCATTTTATTCTCTGCGACTTGATGCTTTTATTGACTCAGCATCAGCAGCATCCCTCCTAGTGGAGCAGACACTAAATCATACACACTCCCTCCTTCATCCTTGTCACACACACTGTGAAGTCTGCGTGTGTGTGTGTGTGTGTGTGTGTGTGTGTGTGTGTGCGCGCGAGAGACTGTGATTGATCTTTATTCTCTATAGCTGTTTTGTGGAGAGCGTGTCTTTTTTATTTTTGTGCTGCGATGTGCAGTTCGCCATTAGACAAGGAGCATAAAATGGAGTTTCATTCCAAAATGTGATGTATCAATTTTTGAAGGAGGGGGGAAAAAAAATCATTACCTGAAGAACATCATTCAATATTTCTAGAATATAGAGGGTCCAGTATATAAACGTGTTGTCACTTAGTCGCCCAAGGACTTAAAGGAAAAATCCACCCTAAAACACTTTAACACTCAGCTATTGCCGATTCTGGACCCATTTTGATATGTGGTGGTTTATTTTTAATTTTATAGTCAATAACTGGCCAAACGTAGATGATGAAACACCATGTCAAGATATTTCCAGCAGCTTCAATGGAGTCTGATAGCAGAAAATGTTTCAGCGATCTAAAACCTCAGCGGTAAACGTCAGGTTCTGGTGTCAGTCCCTCAGAATCAAAGAGCGAGGGCTTCTTTCTTTCTAGAGCCGCCATTTTGCACCGAGAGACGTTCAACAATCATACAGGGAGAAATCCATCGTAGAAGAGGAGAGAGAGACCAGTTTCTCCACCCACAGGAGCAGGAGAGAGACCAGAATGCAATGCAGCAACAAGACATGTTGAGTTTTGAGTGAGGAGTTGCTTTTTCGCAACTGGAAAAACTCTCGTTCTCTCTTGCTCTTACTATGCTATCACTCTCTCCACCTACACGTACAGTGTAATCCACAGCTGAATGGAACAAATGGAACCCTAACCCAAGTTTAAAGGCATTCTGGGAAACGTAGGAAATCACTAACTGAAGTAGAAGTAGGCGAGGCAGGTTAATTACTGGAATTCATTGAACATCACAGATTGATGGTATATAACTAGTGTAAGAATATCCAAGGTTGGATTTTTCCTTTAAATTACCTTCTATCTTTTTAATAGCATTCAAACCCCCCCTGACGCCAAGTATCCTCCTCTGCTGAGAAGACAATTCCTGCTTTGGAATTAATAGAGCATTCCAAAAATATTTTAGTTTTGTGCCATCAATCACTTTATTCCAAACGGTCGATATCTCATTTTGGCACATAACTCTGTGAGATGCAGTGTGTGTGGTGGATGTGTGACGTGTGTGTGTCTTGTTACCTGCAGGTTTCCTGGACTGGGTCCCTAAGAAGATGCAGCGTGTCGGCTGTATGGAGCTGCTCAACACGGTCCAGAGGAGAGTCCAGCCCAAACTGCATGTGTTCGGACACATTCATGAAGGTACTGGCATGTGCTTAAACCTGAACACGAACACACACACACACACACACACACACACACACACACACGTTGCATTGTGAGTCTTTCTAGCCATGGATGTAGTGGAGGTAAAACCACCTACACTCATTTTGCTCATCTTTTTATTTGCAGAATAAGTAACCCACTTATTTAGGCTGACAAAAATCCCCATGAGGTAAATTCACGGTGTGCATCATAGTAAAAAATATCAAAGTGATATAAATTATACAAGGATATGGTTATGGTTATAATTGATCTTTATTTATATTTGTGGTTGTTGATTATCAACTCAAGTTCATAGTTTACCCACATTTCTATTTACCACTGCATCACTGTTTCTATCTTTGTCTCACACATATTCACACTCAAACATCTTCCCTTACTCTATAATGCCTAACTCTATATAACTGCTCACATAAGATGAAGCATACATAGACTATAGCCATCTGAGCCATTTTGTCTTTCTCACTAAGATAAAGTTAATTAAATTTGCAGGGAAAATTCAAATCCCGTCATATAACTGCAGAGAGAAGACTGCAATACAATATTTAACTTTAAGGAGATGATTTGACTGTATTTTAGAGATGAGCTGAGCTGCTGCATCCTTATCAAAGTTTCATCCAGGCCAGCGGGGGCAGAGAGGCCCTCTCCCTGGACTGAGGGCTGCTTTTTTTGGGGTTATCAGGTCAGCGCCGAGCCCCTGGAGCACCGGTCCCCCATCAGAGAGAACCAGATTAGTAACTAGATCAGATTCATACAGGGAGAAATAGGCTGAAACCAGCCCTCTTCATCAGTGTGAGGACTTGGAAAGAGATTCAGAACGAAAAGAGAGAGAGACTCTGAAATTATCCTCACGGTATTTCGTATTAATGTATTCCAAATCTGAAAGGACCAACACATAGTTTTGTTCCAGATAGTGAAACAGACACCTACTCTTACAAAATGATTGATAGTGTAAAATTAAATTACAGTACTTTTTGAGGGATAGTGGTTAACTTATGCTTGACAAAATGACGCTTTTACATATGAAATTTGGCAGACAGTGTCATGCTTTCCTCATTGAGCTACACAGGACCTCAGACTGGGATTCTGTCTGTTTTAGAAATAAATGATGAACTTGAAGTGATAATCTGTGAGATCCTCATTTTAAAATTTATTTTGGTGACATCTTTTGCATCTTTCTGTTGATGCAGTTTGAGTTTCTCTTTTCTTTGTTCAGCCATGATGGCTATCGCTGCTCATGCTAACTACCCAATTCTTCTTCTTCTGTTTATTCCAAACGAACCGGAAACGTAAAAACAGATTTTTCCCAGAAAACCTACCAGACACCGGGTGGTTAGAACAGCAAATGTTGAAGCTTTCATTTCATCATTTCATCATTTATTGTGTTTTATAAATCGGCACTAGAGAGTAGCAAATCAGACCTTTGACCTCCTCTTCATACCTCCAAAATGTCACGGATTATAACTTTTAAGGTTGTGATTTTTTTTGCCAAAGCAGATATAAAGCATTTTGGAATAGCCTTGTCAAATTCCCTCAACATTGAAAGGGATGTGAATTATCAAAATAAAAGTGAATCAAGTAAGAACAAAAATGAGCTTATAATATCTATGATCAGATACTGTGGTTTCATGAAAAGTTGGGTGTTCAGGTGTTATTTACCTTTACCAAACGCATTACAAATGAAGATTCTCCCTCCTGACTGCCACATGTTGACCGTCTCCGTTCCCTAGGTTACGGCATGATGACTGACGGCACCACGACCTTCGTCAACGCCTCCGCCTGCACCGTCAACTTCCAGCCGATGAACTCGCCCATCGTCTTCGACCTGCCCAATCCCCGCACCACATGACTAGAGGAGGCCCGCCCCCAGACCCCTTCCACCAATCAGGAGAAAGGCGGGAGGAGAGGTAGGTGAGAGGCGGGCGCGCGGAAGTGACCGATTTCTGTAAATATTCCCGGGCTCAGACGCTGTGTGTGTGTGTGTGTGTGTGTGCGTGTGCATGTGTGTGTGTTCGACACGACACACACGCGGTACACGCCCGAGCCTGTGTGTGTGGGGCCGTATTTTACCGAGGGACGGACTGCTGCTGCCAACTCTTCCCTAGCATCTCTGTTGATGTTATTTTATGTGCCGTCGTTCCTTTATCTCAACGCTGACGCCGAGTCTCGAGGCGGGACAGACGGACGGACGACTGGACCGACAACATGAAACATTTCTCTGTGTCCTATTGCACTGACAATCTGATGTGGCTCTCAGAGAGACAAAAAGAGACATGCGGGACCCCGACGGCCCCGCTGGCCTTCCTCACCTCATTACGCAGGAACTTTGGACTCGTCAGCAGTAAAACAATGTTGACCCGACGCCTTACGGCTCTGTGCTGGTCTACCCATAACAACCCACTGAGCAACGGCAATGGAACATTTGCCGGTGGAACTTTTCTCTCTTACCATTTTTAAAAATTCATTTCTCATCTCTCTCCTCATTTTACCCCCCTTTTTTTTTTCCCTTCTCCTCTACCGCTCCCCTTATCTCCCGCCTGCTCCTGTCTCTCTCCCCTCTTCAGACCCCGGGGCATGGTGGAGTGTGTTTCTGCCCGTGTGTGTGTGTGTGTGTGTGTGTGTGAGAGATCAAAGCCAGTGTGCGAGGGCAGCAAGAGGTCTCTGCCACAGGCTGTGTGCGAGCCGGAGTGTCAAACATGTTGACACCGCTCCCATGGGCCTCATTACAGCCCTCAGTAAGCCTCTTAACCAGCCGAGGAGGACGGAGGACGGAGAGGAAGCCACACGCAGCACTTCTTCTCCTCTTCGCCCTCCCTGCTCTTCCTCTGCTCTCCTCTCCTCTCCCACCAACCGCCCCCTCTCATGTAGCGGCCCCTCTCTCCTTTTCTCCTCCTTTCGTTCTTTCGTTTCGTTTTTCCCTCCCCCTCCATCCTTCACGCTGTGAATTACTAGCTCAGCTCTTAGCTACGGCTGACGTTCCAACGATGCAGATAAGTTTACGCCAAGATGGCGGACTGGGCGGTCGGCCTTTTTGGCGAAGGAACGTGAGAAATGATCCTCAAAGGATGGCGGGCGATGAAATTACGATGTTAAGGTGCTACATGCTAACACTACTAATGAACAGTGGTGGTTGTTTCTTAGTATGCCTGGGAGAGATGCATTATGGGAAAGAACTTTTTACCCTTTTGCAGATGGAGAAAATCTGTAACTAAATGTACTGTAACCGGTCTATGTAAATGGTCTCTGTCAATGTAAAGAAAAAAAAACTTGAAGTTTTTTCTCAAAGATTTTCAAGGTGTTGCTATGCTTTTCGAAAAAAAAAAAGAAAAAAAGTTGTTAAATATTTGTGTCCAGAAATTTGTGGTTGTTAGATTTCATTTGGTCTATTTCTCAGTAATGTAAATGCTTATTATGGTATCTCCTCTCTGTGAAGCTGCTCAGCCCCATGTAGTGATTATTAACTCTTTCATGTCCCTAAGCAATTGTCTGTGTTTAAAAAAAAAAAAAAAAAAAAAAAAAAAAAGCTTTTCTTTTTTTCTTCTCTCTATTTTCGAGTCCTTCTGAATACGGGCGTTCTCAATAAGAGTCCTTGGTTAGCTCCGAATGTGCTTAGCATAACAAGACCACGTCACACTTTGATCTCCCTGCTCTCCGACATTATGTATGAACGTTCCCCGGGGCCGCGGTTTACTCCCCGCTTCACTCTCGCTTCTTCTGCACATCAGCATTCATTGTGCTGGCTGATGTCTTAATGTTTCCAAATGGGAAAAGAGGAAAGAACAGCAGAATTCCTAACGAAGAAACCCGTGTCTGTGAATAATGGTGGGAGGCGTGGGTTTGCGTGTGTGTATATGTGTGTGTGTGTGTGTGTGTGTGTGCTTGTTTTGCTATCCTTGTGAGAACCAGTTTAAGTTTTAGACCTTCAGAGTGAGGACATTTTTGCAAAGTGAGGACGTTTTGGCTGATCTGAGTTTAGAGTTAGGACTTTAGGGTTTCGGGTTAAGATTACAATAAGGATTAAGGTTAGGATTTAGGATTACGATTTAGCCTTAGGGATAAGAATAAAAGTAAGATTATGTTTAGGTAAGGCTATACCCTTTTTAGCAAATTCCCCAGCTAACAGCCATCTTCTCTGACAAATCAAGTTCAAACCGACTGTTTTTGTGGCAAGAACCTGTGAGGAACCTCCAAAGAACCATGTGGGGACATTAATGGTCCCTTGTATAATGGTGGAACTATATAGCGGCATTATACACTTAAAAGAACCACTGAAGAACCAGAATTTTTCTCTGTGTAAGAATTAAGGTTAGACATGTAGTGGAAAGGGTTTAGGTCAGGGTGAGGGGTGACGGTTTGAATGTCGTCAACAGAAGGTCCTCACAAGTATAGGAATATAATAAATGTGTGTGTGTGTGCGTGTGTGTGTGTGTGTGTGTGTGTGCGTGTGTTTGAGACCAATGGGGAGAGAGAGTGTAAAAGTACAGAGAATGCTTAGTTTCATCATTTAAAACACAAAGTAACGTGTCTATGGGGGGAAAAAGGGTTTCCGAGAATAGAATAAAGGGAACTATTTACTGGTTAAAACAGAAAGATGGAAAGAACTTTTACAAGCTTTCATCTCTAAGTTTCATGAAAAGCTGTCTGTTTGGTCTGACTCTCCCGTTTCAGCCCTCATTTGGACGTCTCTCACTTTGATGCTCTTCTGCCTCAGTAGCTGTGCTATGTGTTTACTGTTTTTTAAAAAATGTGCTGTACTATTTCTTGATTTATTTCTTGAGGCATGCTTAAAGAAGTCAACAACTTCTGCTACTCAGACAATCTGCATATGAAGAGTTTCGTTCCAAAATGAAATATCCACTGTTTGAAAAAAGAAGGGACACCTACTCCTCCCAAATGATTGACAGTAAATTGTGGTACTTTTTTTTAAAGGATAGTAGGTAACTTGCGTCCTTGGTTGAGAAAATGGTCACATTTTTACTGGCTGGTTCCTCTGTATTTTAGAGATATTGAATGATGAACTTCAGGTAATATTTTTTTTCCTAAACGGATATTTCGCATTTTGGAATGAAAGTCTTCACATGGTATTGTATTTTGCCATTGTTGTTGGGGACTTTTCCATTTTTTTAAACTGTAAAACAAGAAAATGAAGACCCAACAGCTGGAAAACTTTACTGTGTTGCTCCTGGAGACAACTCTGTAAAATGTAAAAAGTACCTTTCTTTCTTAAAACCTAAGAATTCTGCTGGTTCTCTTAAGAGATTATTCACCAATTGAATAAAACCTTATCTGTGACCGGTGGATCATGTTTCCTTATTTCCCATCCACGCTCTTCCTTTTGTCTGTCTTCTCCTTTATTTCTTGTTCTACGTTAGGGGAAAAGAAAAAAAAAAAAGGAGGGGGGAGGTGGTGAGGAAACTTTTCCCTCCTGGTTCCTCTCTTTTGTTCCAATCAAAGGTATCTGTGTCTCGTATCAATTATAGAGCCCAGAGCAGAGAGTTAATTTCCAGTAGCTAAACCCTCGCTGCTCTCTCTCTCTCTCGTTTTGTTCCGCAGGTCTTCCACACCTCTGCACATTCTAATGAGAACCCTCGTTCAAATAATTACATTAGTAATCCCGGGGGAGACCGGGTAATTTATTCGCGGATGGCTTTTTACTTTGCCATTAATACAACTAGCTTTCATATACTCTTGTCTTTTTCCAGCACTCTCTATCTCTTTTTCCTCGCTCTATCTCTCCCACCATAATACTTCCCCAGTGCTTTTTCTCTCAATTCTGATCGTCTCTTTCCCATTTCCATCTCTTCGTCATTCTTTTAGATTCCTCAGATAATGATTCGCGGCTCTCTACCTCTCCGTTTCTCTCCTCTCTCTCTCTCTCTCTCTCTCTCTCTCTCTCTCCCTCACTCTCTCTCCTTCAGTGCTGCTGTATATCTTGCTGTGATAGCGTCTCCTTTGAATGAATGACAGACGTCTCCTCTATCTCCTTGTCATCCATCTCACTTCACACTCCCCATCTGAACAAAAGATGCGCCCACTGCTTCTAGTCGTCTGCATCATTAAAAAGGCACTTTATTTGATTGGCTTTGGAACACAAATCAGTGTCAAACAGCCAGATAGCAGAGGGTGAAAAAAAAATAATGCAAAATCCCAAAATCATATATCAATCTCTCCTCAATCTTTTTTTGCATGCTTTTCAATTTGATTCCCTTGATTGATCTATACGTCATATGATTCATAGATCAAATTTGAAATGATAAAGTGTGACTGAACGGAGGTCAGTGCAGGAAAGCCCTGAGGAAGTCGTTGTAGGAAATCTTCCCTGCGGCGCTGGCGTCAAAATAAGAGCTGAGGTGGAAGAACTCCTCCTCCGACAGACTCACGCTGAAATTGCGCAGCACCTGCAGGGCAAAAATAACAAGGATTGGCTACAGCATGTGTGTACGTTTCAGAGTGTGTGTGTGTGTGTGTGTGTGTGTGTGTGCCAGTGTGTTCGTAGATGGGGGTTTTTAGGGCTGTCACGGCTAACCAGATTGCTAATTGTTTCTATCGATCAGTTCAGGGAACGCTGTCTTCAGTGAATTGTACAACGGTAAATGGCAGCGAACGTCAGCTGCTGTTCTCCTGGGCCAAAATGTCAGCTTGGTCTTGTTTCAACCTTCAGCTTAATTGAACAATTAACATCGCTGATTGACTTGCAAGGGAACAGGGGTCTCATGCATAAAAGACTGCGTAGATTTCATACTGAAAGATGGCGTACTCACAAAACTTTAAAAGTACGCCAGGTCCTGCGCACCTTTCCTTTATACATCCCAATCAACGTGAAATTGAGCGCACATGCACGAGCCTCTCACCCGGCCTTGTCTCTTCCCAGAATTAACTATGCAAATAACTATAAATACGCCCCTCTTGTCACTTTCTTTCCAAAAAACAATGGCAAATCCTGCTGCAAAACAAACGAAAAAGAAATGATGATTTCAGTGATTGTGAAATCGAGGAGCTGGTCCGTGAGATGGAGGCCAGAAAACATATTTTATTTGGTGGGTTGTCCTCCGGGGACAGTAACAGACGCAAATTGATGGCAGTCAATGCAACCGGCTCAGAGACCTGTACAATGGCCGAGAAAAAAAAAAAAGGTCTGACATTAAAGTGGATGTGAAAAGACGAGTCGCTGCGCACCGGCAGAGGCGCAGGAAAGCCGGAGCTGACGCCATTTGAAGAAAGAGTTGCTGCAGTTGCTGGAGAAACCGTCATATCTGGCATTGTGCCAGCCTGTGAGGGCGACTCAGACATGAGTTTGTTGCTCGTGGTAAGTACATACCCTGTTCACTCACATGAACGACATCTAAGATGAAAAATACAAACAAATGTGTGGTTTTCCCCGCTCCAAATATTTCCAATGTGCTTTTACACACGCAGTGTCTTTGCAAAAAAAAAAGGTGAAATTGCACAAATGAACTGATTCAAAGCTAAAAACATTTCTTGTGTTCTGTGTTCCCCGTTCTGCCCCGCCAACTATGGACAATGTGCTTTTCCATGTTTTTTTTTAATGTTTTTTTACCAAACTATTATGTTGTATCAGCGGAAATAATTCTGTTTTTTCATAGACAGATCACAGTGAATTGAGTGAAAATTAGATTTTTCAACGTTTGGGGAGTTTCACTACTGTGTAGTTTGGCGTCGCCAACTGACAAAGCTAGAATAATGTGCGTACGCATGGTCTAGAGTTTGCGGGACGGCCCGCACGTTCTCACGTCAAGTTTGTTTTTATACATCCTGACGTGTGCATGACTACTGCCGAACCTTTTTGTACGTGCGCAACGTTTATACATGAGGCCCCTGGTGTGTGTGCATGTGTGCGTGTGTGTGTGTGTGTGTGTCTGTGGGATCGCAAGCTTGCACACACGCTTCTGAATCCATGGATTTCCATTCACTCTTCGTCATTCTTGTTCAGACATTTTGATAGAGGAGACACAAGCAGGGCTCAAACGGTTCCATCAATAATTCATCAAGCTCCAGTTTCTCTCTGAACGTTTGACATTACTTGGACCCTGCAGAGCAGGCGGCTCTCTGCAGGGCGGGGTACTGCAGCTAACCCCACCTTCCTGAAGTCCTGTATGGAGATGTGTCCTGTGCGGGCGCGGTCGGAGGTCAGGAAGCTGTGTCTGATGGCGTTCCAGGACAGCTGCACCGCCTCGTAGATCCTCAGCATGACCTCCACACACTGTCTGCTCAGCACGCCCCGGCTCGGCTGAACCGCACCGCACGGGATCCGGACCAGACAGGACAAAACCAGCCCAAACAGGATCCCAGGAAATGAATAGGAATGACAAAGAAAACAACAAATTGAGGTGAGAACCCCCACATTATCTGTAATATTTCACTTTTTTTTTCCTCAAGCTGAGACTCTGAACAAATTGAGTTTCTCTGTTCTGTTATCCTCGGTTATCAGCTGAAGAGGTTTTGTCTGTAAAATCATGTCTGGAGACACCATCGAACCATTCAGATAAGATGCAGGGGGTCTCTGCAATATTACACAGATGGTTGGTTCGGTCGAGACAATGCGGGTCTTTGTGATTCCAAAGTTGGTTTGGAAGGTTGCAGCTCGTGGGTTGCCAGATTAGGCCCTCACCCACACGCTCCAGTGAAGCTTGGGGCTCGGCTTAGTCGCTCAGTGGGGGTCCTTTTTAGAACGTGCCCACCCGTGTGTCATTGTTCAAAGCTTCTTATACACCTCGCCATGCCAAGAAACACTACAAATCACCAAACTTGCCGAATTTGCCTGTCATGGGAGGCGATAGTCGAGAGCCTGAGGGTGGGAGGTCCCCGCTGAGTTTACACAATCTGGCAACCCGCCGTCGCCCATCACCGCCCCCTCACACTTACTTTACTATAACCCATTTATACTCGCAGCCAATGAAACCACAACAGATCAGAAATTAAACAGAGAAAGACGAGTACAAGTACAAATATGAAATGTGCTTCTCGGCATGTATGTGTGTAGCCAGAAGTATATGGTCCTACCAGCACCAATATTATACAGACATTAAAACGCAGAATATAGCATAATTTTTCCTCCTTATTGTTACCGTTGTAGCGGGACAGGGGAGTTTGCGTCGCTCAAATGCCCGCTTGACCTCTGGTGGATTGAGGTTTAGGAGGAACTGACGGAGGAAGTTCGGATATGAAACGCGGCCATTACTCATGATGTCAAACTTCACAGCCAGATGCTCGAACTCCTTCTGAGTCACACTGATATTGAGAGACTGGAGGATATCTGTAACATACAGTACACGCACTCAGCATCAGCTAGTATGTACACAGGGAATAGCACAGTGTCATATGTGTTTGTCTGTGACTGACTGTTTACCCAGGAAGGAGTTGGTGCTGATCTCTCCTTCTCGGTGAGGATCGTCCTCACTGCAGTTCCTCTGGATCTCCTTCCAGCAGCGCTGCACCTCCCCACGCAGCCTCCGCTCCACGCTGCCCAGGGGGCTTCCTGTTCCCCGCCCCCCCACCGTGGAGGGACGCCTGGAGCTACACTGGGGGGCCGACTGGGAGAGGGACGAGGGGAAGTCAGGAGTAGGGCTGCACAAATGCACTTAAGGGAGTGTTCACATCAAGCATGTTTGGAGTGGTTTGTTTGAACTCTGGAGTGTTTATTCCTTTAGTTTGGTTTGCTCGGCCGGGTGAGAACAATGTAAGTCAAACTCTGCACCAAGAAACCTGAAAAAGGTAGGAGTGAGAGAAAGAGGTAGAATCCACACACTGTATTGATAGCTCCCAGTGTGCGGATTCTGCCTTTTTCTCTCTGTTAACTTTTTTTGATCCAGCACCTGTAGTAAAGTTTTTTGGATGTGCGCACTTTTTTTTTTACTTTATTTGTTAGGAGTGAGAACCATAATCCAAGCCTACTACAGGAAATGACCCCAAAATGCAAGGGTTTATGGGTATAAAGAGACTGATGTTGTCATCTGAACTGCCAGCAGTTCCTCATGCTTGGAAAGCCGAGCAGAACAAAATGAAGCGAGGGCAAACCGCAGTCTGGACCGATGCTCACATTCAGCTATTTCTTCATGTGTTCATAACTGGTTTGAACACTAGAGAAGGTCAATTAAAGCAAAGAACTGTAGGTATGATCGCAACCTTAGTCTCACTAGCATCTCATCTCGTTTTCTTCTCACACTCACTAAAATGGTGAAAGTTATGTAGAAGAAACTCTTGATCATATCACAACATTCTGCAGAAAAATCAAAAACATTTTTGACAATATTGTGCAGCCCGAGTTGGGGTGACTTTATTCTTGATTGACTTGTGTGACGACTGAGTTAGGCTCGAATGATTTATTTCTCTCGTGATTTCACAAGATCATCAAACAATGGCCAAATTTTCAGTTTACTGAAGGCGAGCAACATTGAAATAAAGATAAAGCTCGACAGATGAAACAGGTTTAGCCTGTTGTGGAGGTGTACCGTACCTTACAGCGCTGGAGAATGGCACCTGCAGTCTTTGGGCGACGGGATTTTGTTGATGAGCCTATTTCTCTGGGCTCAGGAGAGGGGAACAGGATGTTGTTGGTGGGACTCCCCGGTTCTGTGTGGGTGGTCTTCTCTGCACCAAAACGCTTCAGAAACTCCCTGTACTGCAGCTTCCCCTCCTCATTCACAGGCATCTGATTCCACACACACTCAAACTGAGAAGCAAAAGGAAAGGCATCCACACACACACACACACACACACACACACACACACACAAACACAATCATTTGCATCAGGAGTACTAATACCCCAAAGATATAACCGCACACTGAGAGTTACACACACCCCATGAATTGGCTTTACAGATGACTAACTTTCTTGAGTAGTCAATAATTATCAACAAAGATAAATTAGTTTTTGATTAGAATAATTAAAGAAAACATTTCAGACTAAAAAGAACCTAACTGGCAAATGCATCAAAATTTATATTCAGCTTCTTTGGAATCTCATTTGTAACCATGGAGTTATGCCAGTACGAGTTGTTTCAGCATGAAAGCACAGAGAGAGTTTGGCTGAAAATGTGCTTGTTCTCTTGAATGTATCCTCTGTAAATATCTGGAATTATAATTAATTGAATTCTAAATACTAGTTCATTTATGAAAACATAGCTCAAAATGACTTCACGTTATGGATGAATGCTTTTTGTTCTGGTTTTACCTGATCGCTTGTGAGCCTCATAAAGCGACGGTCACAAAGCTGTCTGAACTCATCTTTAGAGATTGTGTCACTGTGGGTTTGGTCCAAATCCATCATTTCTTTGGTGATTTCATACAGGCGTCCCGAGACGACTTCCTGGATCCGCCGCAGAACCTCAGTGATGCGAGAGGTCTCAGTAGGGGATCTGGCTTTAGTCCCTTGGTCCAAGCACCGCCCTGACATCTGTAGCATTATGAAAAGACACATCCGACATGATGGATGGATCAAGCTAGGAGGTAGACCCAAGACCCTTGCCTGCTCAACCCCCCGTAACTGAGCCGTGGACCCTTGTACAGGGTGGAAATCAACGGGGGAAAAGTCATAATATTACGAGAATAAAGTCATTATTTCAAGAATAAAGTCATAATGAGAAAAAAAAGTTGAAATATTAATATAACGAGAATAAAAGTCAAAATATTACGAGAATAAAGTCATATTTTGAGAAAAAAAGTCGTAACATTTCGAGAATAAAGTCTGAATATTCAGAGAAAAAGTCAAAATATAGCACTAAGGACGACACCATGGAAAGAAGAGGAGCAGTTCACTTCCCGTTCCAGTGCAGTTAACTGGGAGATTAGGCTACTTCTGCATTCTTGTATTGATTAATACCTTCTACCATGACAGACGTTACTGTCTTGTACTATGATTCTGTTCTCTTCTACTGCAACTCTACTAACTTCTGCTGTAGCTGTCCTATAGTATGACTCTACCCCACTGAGGTTGACGTGGTTTCTTCTGTGTGTGTCTGTCTGTCTGTCCTCTGCCCAGACCCAGACTGAGGCCCCAGCCTGAGCAGAGCAGAGAGGTGGGAGCTCCTGTTCTTCTCCAGCAGAACCTGATGGAGCAGATGGGAAGAGGGACCAGAGCCCCGTAGGGCTGAGCCGTTTGGCTTCAGTTCACTAGCAAAGAATGTTGGTTGCTACGTTGATACCTGCCTGTTCCCAGGACAACGGTTTGCTGAACAGACTACAGCAATAAGCAAACTAATACACCTCTGATATGTTGTTGCATAAACTGAACTGTGCCCAATACCTCTCCGCTCCCCTATTTTGCTCCATTCTGTCCCTCAACATACTCTTCCTGTCCCCCTCCTCTCCTCATATCTCTCTCTCTTCTCCTCCTCTTCTCTCCCTCTCCTCCAGTACTCGTCTCTGGATGACTGCTGTCCCATCACCCTGTGTTGTCCAGGTCAGTCCTGCTGCACCAGTAGCAGCAGCCAGAGGACCTGAGATGTGCCCCAACGCTAACTTGTGTTAAAAGCAAACTGGAAACATTTCTTTTTACTGTAGCCTATGACTAGGTCCTGTATTGTCACTGCCTCCTTGTTTTTTTGTCTTTGTTTTTGCATGTATATCTCTGTACATATGATTCTATTTAATTTGATTTTATTTGATTTTATTTTAAATGTAAAGCACATTGAGTTGCCTTGTGTATGAAATGTGCTCTATAAATAAACTTGACTTGACATAAAAATATACAAGACACACATGCACTCAGAACCAATGTTGGGGGTAATGCATTACATAGTAATGCGTTAGAGTAATCAGATTACTTTTTTGTGGTAACAAGTAACTTAACACGTTTTTCAATTTATGTAGTCAGTTATTAGTTATTCTCAAACTTACATTTCGCTACTGTTATTTTCAAATGGTTAAATGTTTAGTTAGTGCAAATAAAAAACAAAAAAAGGTGTTGCGCTACATGATGTTATTCAAAGCAGACTACAGGCAACTAGGCTGGCAGTGCGGTGGAGGCTTGTAGGTCACGACTCGCTTTCAGAATGAACACAACAATAAAATGCAGAACTTGGAAATATTCACATTACTTTGAACTGGTCAAAGAGAAGGGTAGGAACTTTGTTAACTGTAAGTTTGGCTTTCACAATCTAACCTGAAGATTTGAATTGAAAGCTTGTGAGCGCAGTCTGCCGTTTATTTTGAGACCAGACCAGATCAGTTAAGGCTCCGTTGATCACTGGGGTGAAGTTAGTTTGAAGTTTGATATTCACCGGTTGATGCGCGTTTTAATGTCAATAGCTCCATGTTAGGGTTAGGGTTATCATAATTTTTCTCAAATTAGGCTTTTTTTATAGAGAGGAACACAGAGCCAATGTTTCACAGTGTTGATAAAGTCAAAATCACCTGCGGTTGTGATGCAGTGACGGCAGAAAGGCATCCGGTCCGTCCAAACCCCCACTGAGTATTTACTGTGGAACCAGGTAACTGAAAGCTACCTTGATGTTTTCTTTACTTAAGGCTGTGTCCCAAACGTGATGATTAGTGATGATTTCTGTACATTAAGAGTGATGACATCAGCAGAAGACGGATTTTAAAAGGCGTGATTTTAAGCGGGTAACGTGAAAGTACTCTAACGAGTTACTTTTAATAAAGACTAACTTAGTAACGTAACTAGTTACTATTTAGGGCAAGTAACGACGTAAAGTAACTAGTTAGTTTCAAAAGTAATAGTCACAGTCACAACATACCATAAAGTATCTTTAATTACTGCATCTCACCAGTGGGCTCGGTGGCTTGAACTTGTTAAGGAAGGCTTTCCAGTTAATGGTATGCTGCTCCCAGTTCAGCTCCAGTTTGTTCAGCATGTATCTGTACTGGTTGTCCGATAGGCGGGTGCAAAAATTCTCCAGCACCCGACGGAAGTCCAGAACCTCGACCGTCCCCGTCCCGCACGGGTCAAAGACTGAGAAGGCCTGGAGGAGAGGCAGAGCCGCAGGAAGACATTTAGTCGACACTGTCCGTTATCCAGTAACTTACAAAGAGTGAGCAGGAAGGGGTTCAGTGTCTTGCTCAAGGACACTTCGGCAGGACACATGACTATGGAAATGTTGGCTGTTGCAGGGATCAAATCGGTTACAGGATGGCCTCTCTAACCACAAAGCCACCCTGGGCCAGTTGGATGAAACAGGATGGGTATACGCATGGATATACAGCGCAGATCTTATCCCCACAATGTGTTTCCACACATTCAATCTAAAAAAACACCTCTTCATCCACAGTGTCAGAACTCGACTTTTTAGCAGTCAGGAACTGTATGACATTCTGTCAGATTTTTAAAACAACTGAATGTATGTGACCACTTGGAACTAGCTTTTAAGAAATCTCTATGATAGAAATGGTTGGGGAAAAAAGCTCTGCCTCGCTGCACTTCATGGAGGTTTTCGGAGCTGTTACAGGCTGCCACTTATGGAAAATGTAAGAGGAGGAAGATGGAAATGGGAGAGTGACGGGGGAGGGAATTGAAACTCATGGGTGTAAGCCGCTACCTTGTACAGGTTAGGTGCCGAGGCAGTGACTAGTTCCCGTATCCTGGCCAGGGCTTGACCCGGACTGAGGCCATCCAAGGTCTCTATTTGGCGGACAGCATCCGGGGGAGCAGGAGGGAGCTCGTCACACTTCTTCTCCATCTTATGGTCGAACGCAGACAGGAAGTCCAAGTAGGCTAGCTTCCTGCAGGTATCGTCCATAGAAACCTTCAGCCTAGAGGGAGAGAAGCAAGAGGTCCAGGTTTCACACTGAATGTAGCATGAGAGAATCTGACGAGTTTACAGTTGTTAGCTGTTGTGCTTTGGTGAGAAAAAGGTTGTGATAATTATGAAGGATCTCTGGTATTATTAGGCCTTCATGTTGACCAGCCTACATGTTAGTAGGCTATATTGGATATTTAAAAACATGGTCAAAGATCATTTGTTTGCATGTTCACGTAAACTAGCCAACTTGGCACTTTCTGCCCCAAGTGGCAGCGAGAGGTAACTGTTTGAATTTTTGAAAGTCCGAAGGACTTCATTACCCAGAAATCATGTAACAGCGCACTCTTAAAATTTCGTGAAATTTCTTCTTCTTAGTGGCTGGTGGGGGTAGACGTGGTAAAATAATAATTTCATAGAAAATTACGACATTGTTGCCGAGTCTGGACAAAGTGTTTGCTCACTGCTGTTTAGGAAACAGTTTTTTATTTCGCTCTCACACAAGTTGTGATTTGCAATTTCCCGTGTGCAGAGATTTCCCACCAGTGACCGTACCCAACATCAGTATTATTTGGGCAAATACGGCAAATCTATATAATTTCAGTTAGGGGTACGGGACGATCTTTTCTATTTACCGCTCAAATTCTGTGATTTAGACTGATAAGACAGCTGCTTTTTTACATAAAAACTTTGCCTAATGCAGCTTTAAATGATAATCTAAACATCCAGCCCTCAATTCTAATTTCTTAACGTGGTTCTCACTGAGAATGTGTTTGATACCCCTGATACAGATATATAGAGAGAATGCAAGAGAGTTTTATGATGTTTGACGATCAGGATGAGAGTTTAGAGTGAGAAGCAGCAGTAAGCAGCGGTCGGTTTACCTGCGGAGGAGACGTATGAGCTGGTCTCGCTGGACTGAACAGCTGTAAGTCCGGAGCAGGTTCAGCAGCTCGTCCACTTTCACTGTCCCATCGCTCCTCTTGTCCAGCCGAGTCAAAGCATTGCTCACTCCCTCGTAGTTGTCCTGCAGTATCCGTCTGTGGATCGCAGGACACACAAAAAGAGAATTAACATGAAACTGGTGCTGTGTCTTCATACATGTATCAGTGAAAAAAGAATCTGTACATACTATGTGATAGAAGATAATTCAGGTTTCGGCTTAATTTTTAGTGCACAACATCAGAAAACAAACATACATTGTCTTCAGAAAATAAACATCTGGAAATGTAAATGCTGATTCTCAGAAGAACTTTATCAAAGTTTCCTCCCCTGGCTCTCAAGCATTTGTTAAATAATTGAGCTAAAATGTCGTTCTGCCTTCATAAATCAAAAGTGCTTCTCCACCGCTAATGAATTACTGTACCTACAGCCACACTTGGAAATTAGAGGAAATTAATATGCCTGAGTACATGGCATTCACAATATTTATCAAGAACACAATTTTAATGATGGCTTAATAATAATCACAGCATGTGCAAAATGTTTCTATGCCAGGCTAAAATTACTGCAGAGCTTTGTTTATCCAAACCCCTAGGGTATGAAGCCCATTCAGGAGAGTAAAATATGTGAAACACTGAAATGTATTGACACACCAAAGCTTGTTCAGAATATAAAACGATATCTATAAAACACGCGTCTAGATGCTCTGTATGTAAATGTTCTGCCTGTTTCAGCAAGGAAACTACAGCAATTGTGTGTATAGCTTTTTTTTATTTTTTATTTTCAGCATTACGCCAGTATGGAAGCCGGTCAGTTTGGAAAGTCTATACAAGTTATTTTTATATGTCCTATTTTATATAAATACTCCACAGCATTGAGATGTTATTTGTCTGTTGAAAGGCTAATAAATTCTTTTTGAAATTATTTCCCTCTATGGCTGGATGTATTTCTTATTCATGTAGTTAAAATATACATGTTCCAGATCTGGTAAGTGTTGATCATGGCTTAGATAGCATGTGCAATTTTATTCTTATTTCCTTTGTATCAGACTGAAGTGAAAATACACAGACCAAATGCAAAAGGTTTAATGATGGTTACATTTTTATGCTACGGTTATTCAACACAGAATATGCAACTGGTTTCCTCAGTGAAGCTCATCAACAGCCAGTGAAAAAAAAAAAAAAAACTTCACACATTGAAATGGCATATGCTCCTCCACTTACTCTATATGTTCCAGTGACGCAGCATCGGAGGAAACTGGTTTGTCAGCATCCTGTTGGGGAATCTTCTGGCTCCGAGGCCCCGATTCCCCGTCCTGATGAACCCCCAGCCTATCCAGGAAGTCGGCAACCGTCACACAGCCACGCCCCTCTGGGTCATACCTGCCACAAAAGAAATGAAACCCTAACGCTGGCACAGTGGAGAACAAGATTGTATGATATAGCGTTTGTGATGGTAGCTGGGTAGTTTCCGACCGGGTATCTCTTACCTCGACCACAGCTGTTCGAACTCGTCGAGTCTTAAGGGAAGGTCGTAGGTGAAGAGGAAGTACCTCAAGCCCTTCTTGAAGATTAGACCCTGGCCTTCTGCATCAAACCGACACAGTGCCTGATGGGAAGGAGGGGCATGGGTACAGATCTTTGTATCATACTTAAGATCTTTCTAAGTGAATCCAAAGCTATTCAAGGAATTGTTGCATCTATCGTTAGTCCTTTAGTGTGATTGGCAGCAGGTGCGTAGGTTCCAATTAGTAGAGACTTCATAAGAAAAGGCGAGGAATCCGCACGGTGCTTAAAATCAAAAAGAATAAGCAGACTTTTTTGGCCTCCTCCTCCTAGTCTTTTTGATTATAAGTAGTGTGCGGATTCCTTGGCTTTTCTTATGAAGTCTCTTGCAAAGTAAGTGAAACGTTGTTTGTGCCGACCTTAGACATGGCCACCCACTTGTCGCGTGCATTGGAGGCTAGTTGTTCGTGGAGCTGGTCTTGTCTGTTTGTCAGGAGAGACGGGAAGACACGCACACACACACACACACACACACACACATCAGCACCAGCTTTTATCAAAAAGGCCAAATATCAGTGAAAAGTGTTCTAAATTGTCACATAACTGACACCATAGACTGTAAACTATCCTGTTGTTGCCCAGCGCTCTCTTGTCCACTCACACATCAGCACACTTATATGTACGTGCACACACACACTCACACACACACACATTCACATACAACTACTTGCCCAAGCACAAGTGCACCCAAACACAAAGCTCTGGCCCTTTTCTTGGACTTGGACTTTGTAAAGTACTTGCTCTTTCTCTTGTTTTATCTGTATTTGTGCCCCGTATTTTCTGTGAAGCACTTTGACAAACCTGTTAATTAAAAGCACTTCATGAATAAATCTGACTCGGCTTGACCGTAGCACCCCAGACTCACACACTGGCTGTTTGCTGCTGCTGTTTGCGCTTGCCATCATTTTCAACAACATCGAAGAACTCTGCATAGTTGAGGTTGCCGCCGGGATGCAGGCCGATCAGATGCAGCAGGCGCTGGTACTCCCTCTCTCTGTAAACCAATCCCAGGCTGTTGTACAGCTCTTTGAAATCGTGGCAGTCGACCACGCCGTCGCCGTTCTTGTCCATCAGTCGGAACGCTGTCAAGTTGTTCTGATTGGGCAGAGAGGAGGCTGATGAGCTGAACGGAGAGACTGATTGGTTGAAAGGTTGTGTGTGCCATAGTGATTTTCCCTGCATTCACATGCTATCGGATATCAAAAACAAATTTCCTACTTGGGAATTTCATATGAACGTCATTTAAAGTTAGATGAAGAAGTCGGACAGTTGCATACTTGCATATTTTACTACCCGAGTTTTTAAGAGTTATGATGGAATGATAACCTTTAACCCTCTCAATATGTCAGAAATCAAGAAAAGTCAAGTTTTGGGATATTCGGACTGAATGGCTATTTCGTTACCACTCCATTATTCAGCCTGACATTGCCTCCAAGTTAACAGTTTCCTATGTGGGGGGGGTTGATTTTCCCCGAACCAATCACTAGTGACTGACATAGTGATTGACATGTCTGGCTGCCAGCGTATTTACCAACTTTACCAAGAATGTCGGTCGATTTTGAAAAACCATTGCAGGAGCAGTTCAAACTTTAGTCCCGCCCACAAAGGCGCTGATTGGTTTCTCCGAGCGAGAACAAGCCGTTAACCAGAGCAACATCAGACTCTCTGAATCACTCGACAAAATTGGAAAAGTGGGCAGGATGCGATTCTGGAACAATCCTAGTTTTGGGTCAGTCAGCTACTAAAATATGATATGCTGATACGCTTTTTCTCACAAAGAAACATCTTATTGTAGCATTGTAACAAGTGCTTTTTTAAAAGCAAGAAGCAGCCAAATCCACATTATCCTTTTCAGGACGTCTATGTTTGTTTATTGTTTGTCTTCCAGGTTTGATTTTCCGACAAAATAGCATGTGAATGCAACGCTGTTTAGCAGCCGACTTCATGGATGTCGGACCTTCCCAACACCAATACACCTGCCATCCTGCTCACCCCGTGGACGATCTTGATCCTGGTCTTCATGGTGGCCAGGATCTCCTCGGCAGTAGGGAGCAGGGCGTCGGCCTCGTCCTTACCACCGCGACCCTCCGAACTCTGTTTCCTGTCTCTGGCCAAGAAATCTACAGAAGCCATTTGAAATCACAAGAGCTTGATGTTAGGCCCTCTCTAAGGCGATTTACCGGTTCCCCTAATTCTGTGTTTTTGTGAAGGAATTACACTCGACAAATTAGAATTTTGTTCCTTTTCGTTTGTGTTTTTCCACACTCCACAGAATACCCTTCATGTCTGGCAACCGCACTGGGCATTTAACTGCCTGACCTAATTTACATTTAATTAGGAGCTCACTTGTATTCTAAATCTAGGAAACTCAATTTTTATGCCTTGCAAACATGACTAACTTTAGGTCCTGGCTTTGTTTAATGATTCTTCTCTTTTTTTGTTATTCTTTTTTCTATTTTTTTTTTCAGAGGATACAAATTAGAACGATGCCCTGCTGCTCAGCTTTCTGCTTCCAAAGCACATAATTAGCCCAAACAAGCAGAAATGAGTGCGATTCTGAGTCTGTGTGCTTCTCCTCTCCGCTAATGAGAGACGAAGAGGCTCACTCTTACTCTATTTATAATCCGGGATGATTTCTCCAATGGCTCATGTGCTAAGAAAGACATCATTTTACAGGAAGCGGGGGGGCTTATGTTTGATCACCGTGGGTGGGGTAGGAGTTGGGATGGAAACGGGGTGGGGGGACTGGTGGGGAGTAGGAAAGGATTTTTTAAATCTCTATTTAAGCATTGAAAACCCTGCCATGCAGAACTGATAGGATTGCTGACGCCGCTGGTCAAGATGTTCTGGCTGCGGTTCCTCTTTCTTACCCTCATACTTCGCCTGCAACGTTGAGCGCTCGATCCGGCCGCCTTTGATGCCGAGCAGTTCAGTGAGCTTGAAGAAATTCTTATCGTCCAAGGTGATCCAGCTGTCCTCTAGTATCTGGGAGCAGAAGGATAAAAAGCAGAATGGGTTTGGGAATACAAGTGCTGTCTGCCCTGCTGTACTGTGCTGTACAAGCTTCAGGCAAGTTTATATTGACTTTTCAGAATCAGGATCATTTATTCACCGAGTAGGTCCACAAGGAAAGTTGACTTGTCTATTTGGTATTGACACATTACAAGGCAGTTACACAATACAGGACTGACACACGGCTGTAGGTGCAGGACAAAATGTATCAAGACCTTATATATAGTGCAGGGAAGATACAATGTATGACAGTAGACTAAACATTGGAAAAGGACGAGAAATTGGTCCAATGTAGCAGCACTGGCGCATTAGCCCAGTGAACCATAGAGTCACAATCATGAGTAGGTTGAACACAATAGGACCAACTTGTGAATGTTGTGAGGCATTGGCAGTGCAAAACCAAGTGACAAGGATCTGACAGTGCAGTGAAGTCACAGATGTGCAGCTACATTGATAAATACCGAGAACAACTAGGATAATTAGCAAAAGATGCGTGTATGACAGATGTGCAGAACAGAACTATCAGAACAAAACGATCCCACTCAACACTTTGTGGCTGTGCTACGGGCTGCATTGCCTGATCATCGGTGTGTGTGTGTGTGTGTGTGTGTGTGTGTGTGTGTGTGTGTGTGTGTGAGTGTGTGTTTTATAACTTGTATTTACCCAGGGGACGTTGACTGAGCATGCACACTCTTTTCCCGTAACACCTCACACATTTCCACACTGCAAAAAAACTTCATCTTGACAAGTCATTTAGTCTATTATTGAGTCCTAAAATCAGAATTTTCTTAAAATAAGTGAAAAAATCTGCCAGTGAGGTTCAATAATTTCACTTGTTTCCAATGCAAATCAATTTGTTTCAAGAATTTTGTAGAATCAAGTGTCATTTTCTTGATAGTAGTGTAGTGATCTGCCTTATTCTGACTTGTTTCAAGATAGTGACACTCATTTCTAGAAAATTCCTGAAACAAGTGATCTGCACTGCAGTTTCACTCTCACTGCATCTCACCTCACTGGCATCGTGTTTCTCTTGGTTTATGAAAAATAAGATCTGAAGGCTGAATATGAGACTAAATGACTTGTTAAGATGGACTTTTTTCACAGTGCATGTGCATATTATCAGGCTTCAATGCAGCAGGTTTGCAGTTTAGATGTGTGGCTTTTGAGAGGTCACGTAGCCTCTGTTTTAACCCTTCTCACCTTCCGTAGGTCTCTCTCTGAAAGCGTTCCATCTGAGCTGTGGGTGACTGCCTGGATACGGTCGGCGAGAGTAGTGTGACGTTCCTCTAACTTCTCTCTCATCCTCCTGAGAACGATGTCCAGGATGCTGCGGACACTCGGACCGCCCACCAGGCTGGAGGGAGACCGCTGCCCTCTGACCGCAGTCTGAGGTGGGGTGTTCTGTCTGTGGGAGGGAGTGATGAGCGTTAACACAGCAGCAGACCAGGAGTAGAGTACATAGAGAAGAGTACATGACGTGTGTGGCTGTAGTCAAGACCAGCTTAGTCTAGTCCAAGTCAATGCCAAGAACGGGACTAGTCGAGTTTGGGTCAAGAACAAGACCAGGTCCAAAGGTGGTCAAGATCAAGTCAAGTTTTTTCAAATATAATAACAATGCTTAAGGATCAACAGAGATGTAGGTTTACATCCAGGAGCTCTGCTCTACTATACTCATCAACATCCAACTAATTAGGATAGGAATAGGGTTTTGACTAATCAATATACAGAAGTTTGAGGACCTTCACATATTATACACAGGTGTAATCCCTTAAATTGTTTGTCATGCTGGGGAGAAAATAGATGAAGGTGGACCAGCTGGATATAAAAGTATCTTTGAAAATGTTTAGGTAGGCGGGAAAAAGTTGAGTCGACATCCAGTAGTGGCCGAGACCAAGACAAGTGTGAGCCAAAATAGACATGAGACCGAGACAAGTCCAAGCTGTCACAAAAATGGTCTGGAGACCGGCCTCAAGTCCTGCAGCCCTGGGTGCAGCAGGCAAAACCCCATGCCTCAGAAACAACATGCATGTCTTCCCTTTTCTTGTGTTGTTGCCTATTTAGCTTAATGTTCAACAATCATCTGAATACTCCTCTCTCTCTTTCTCTCTCTCTCTCTCTCTCTCTCTCTCTCTCTCTCTCTCTCTCTCTCACCTCTCAGCAGGGAGGCCGTCATGGGAGCAGGGTGAGGATGGTTTTGTTTCGTCTGGTAGTGGAACTCCCAGGTTTCTTAGGAAGTCACTGTAGCAAACCCAGCTAGAACAGCTACCAGGTCTAGAGCTGGAGCAGGACTTACATAGCCTAGACACAACACACACACATGCACACACACAAAATTTGATATAGCACTCAACAAATCCCAAACCAAGCCACCATTTTACCACCAATAGATCATTATCAATTCTGTAGATAGGCAGCAAAAAGTCATTATCACATTACTTTTCAGACATTAGTATAATTTCGGGATACAAATGAGACCATCAGCGAGAAGATTGGCAGGTCTACCAGCCTCTACAACGCGTTTTACGTGTGCCACCTGGTCGGATTTGGAGAGAAACCTGCTGGATTGCTTTACGGCACAAACGGGAAGAGGGCGCTGTTCTTCCAGAGCAAACGGAGCTAAAGCTTTCAGAGTTTCTCGCAATGTCAGATGGATGCACAAATGCACACAGAAGCACAGGAAGCAACAGGGTTTATGGGAAACGTGGTCTTAAACCTGCAATAAGGGATATCAGACCTTATAACTAATCCTGAAACTAATGTCTGCTATGTGGATATTTCATTGAGACATAATGATGTAAACCAATATCCATGTTGCTGTTTTCACCTCTTTTCTAAAGGTTGTTGTCAAATTCCACTCCAGAACGAAGCTCCTCCCACTCTACTCAGTAGCTTTCCATTTTTTTTTAAACTAGCTTGTCTCCTCCCTCGCTGTTTAAAAGCGTCGCTCTCCCCCTCCCATTCCTGAAATATTCCCGTAATGGCGGAATCGATGAAGCAAGCAAGTAAAAAAAAACAGACAAACCCCTGTTTGTCTGTTTTTTGTATTTTTTAAGAATTCGGGGTTCCAGGGTTGTCCTTTTTGTGCTTCCGATTACTGTACTGTGTGTGTCTTCGGACGTGTTTCTTACTTCTTGAAGTGTGTGTGTGAGATGGGCATGCCATAGCGGAGTATGACCTTCTTCAGATCTTCCTGTTTGACATATCCAGTCTGCTGCGGGTCGCACTGTTTCAGAGCCGCCAGCACTGAACTGATCTGCTCACACAGCTTGTCCAGCAGCAAGCTCTCCACCTTCAATGGTACACACACACACACACAGACACACACATTTACATTTACACACACAGACATGCAGTGCACACGAATGCAGAGACGCATACAAAACACACACATATAAAGTAAACACACACATGCTTACACACGCACACACATACAGTGCACACACACACAACCACGCGTATACAGTAAACAAACGCACATGCACATACAGCCGTACAGCACACACACACGCACACAAACCAAACACTACATTAATAATTAACCCCTCTTTTTTCTTTTGATCTCATCCCGTGTTTTTTTTCTCTGTTTGATCTCATGGTGTGTGATGTTATGTGTGATATGTGATCACAGTATGTTGTGTTAACAGACTCACTGTTCTCCATGAAGCAGATGCCAGGGACACTTTATCAGCCCACTGTGCGGTCTGCCTCTCATCTGATGTGTTCTGCTCCTCCTAAGAAAAAAAGAATAGAAAATCACATGCACGGCCATACAATCAGGTGTGCAACTAGGCATGCAATCACACACGCTAGCATATGGTTACACAAGCACACAGTCTCTATCGCAGTACCACAGTCTCCTCAGTCTCCTCAGTGACGTCTGGGGGTTCAGCGGTAGTCGGGGAAGGCGGCGGTGCGATCCTGCCCACAGGAGCGGAGGCGATGCTGGGGTTGAGTCTTTCCAGGCTGGGCAGCTGGACGACCCCGGTGTGCTCCGGGTCCAGCATGTTGAGCAGCTCTCCGACCTGGGAGCGGCTGAGACGGGGCCAGGGGGGCCGGGGGAGCCGGGTATCTGTCCCACCCGGACTCTTGGTGTTGATCAGGTGGCACTGGGGCACCTCCAGCGCAAGTCGCAGGTCGGACCTGGTGATCCAACCCACCGCCTCCTGGAGAGACGATGCCATGTCAGCTGCCTTTCTTTGGTGTGCATACTGAATATACAAAATATTAGGGACACCTCCTCTTTTCATAAAGTATACGCTGATGAGGTGAATCCAGGAAAAAGCCATTATCCCTTATTATTTCCCTTATTAAATCTGTAGGAATCACAAAGGAGGAGATGTAGAGAAGCAGACAAGTTTGAGAAGGATTTTTAAGCTTTGAGACAACTGAGATGTGGATTGTGCAAAGGAGCATGTCCCTAATATTTTGTACATTCAGTGTAGGTGACATGGAGTTGTTGTACGCTGTTGTCTAGGAGTTTTTTAACCTTTATTTATCCAGGGAACGTACTCTCTTTCAGCGTCATCCCGCTTCTCATTCACACAGTTATACAAATTCCCAGCTGGGAGCTTCCCAGTACAACCACAGTCTTCTACTGGTGGCCGCTGAGCAGCCCCACTGCAGCAGTTGGGGGCTGAGTGCCTTGCTCAGGAGCACATAAGCAACGGTAGTTAAGGGTTGAGCTTCTCATTCTGTTTTCCCAGACAGATTTTTCCATCTGCTACAAGGATTTCAACCAGCAAGCTTCTGGTCACAAGTCGCTTCTCTAACCTCTGCGCTACCACCGCCCCAGTTTAGCGTCACAGTACTGGTTTTCATCAGGCGTATGCTTGTTTAACTGAAAATATCATTTAATGAAACAACATACTGTATGTATGTATGTGCATTTTTTGTGGTTTTATCAAAAATGTTGGTTAATGCTACAATGAACATAAGAGCTTTACCATTTGTAGCTGTGCATTGTAATATTATGATAGTACTAACTATGGCTTGGCACAATAGAGCTTCCATCTGATGTGTATGTTGGATGGTGAATCATGCACAAACATTGTGAATCATTGCAAGTCGGCTCCGCTCTTGAACACTTCCCCAGAGATGGGCTAAAAACCATAGTTGGCTTCGAACCTGCCTGAGTGAAAAAAGCTCATTATTGGCTGGCGGTGTGAGGACACTCTTGTTTGATCTCCCACCCGCTGAATAGATTATTAAAACAGTTGATGGAGGGATTTTTTTTTCTTCCTTGTGCCATTAAAAGGAGGAGATTCTGGCAGATAGATATGTGTGATTCATATCTGGGAGAGGCTTCACACACACATGCGTACGCACACACACACTCACACACTTCCTTAAACTTGGAAGGCGATTGTTGTTTTGTGAGTGGCGGCAGAAACATCAAACATAACTGTGAATTAATACAAAAATTCACCCCCTCCTCCCCCCAAAGTTTAGTCTAACTCCAAAGTTTCATCCAGCTGAAGTAGACTGATTTGAAATTAAAGAGGCAGAACTCGATGCGGAGGCGTGTTGAAGGGGACGGTTGTCAGACGAACATATGGCTAGTGACTGAGTGGCTAACCAGTGGCCATATGCAATCATCTAATCATGTTTATGGCCATCAAAAAGCTGCAAATGATGATCGGCTCATCTGTAAAGCTGCCTGGAGTTTATATTTAATGCATACACCTGAGCATGTGCCTTTGTCTCTTAGCAATCTGCCGAGACTACTCCCTTGTGTCCTGTCTGATAACATTCAAAATCACTGCAGTCTTGTCTTTTACTCTGTTTTTGCTTGGCAGTCATGCCGTGCATGGCGGCACAAATGAGGGAAAGGTGTGAATGCATTATAGCAAAAACCCGTACAGCGTCTCCTGTGTACAACTAGTTCATGACTCTGTGCTTGGCGTAACCTTTTCTCCCCTATAGCTTCCGGTCCTGACTCCTACCCGGTTTAGGAGGCGGAAGATCTCCTTCAGTCGAGAGTAAATGTCCTGGAGATCGATGTGGGCTTCCTCTGGGTTGGGATGCTCAGAGGCCCTAAGGAAAGGAAAGGAAAGGAAAGGAAAGGAAAGGAAAGAAAAGGAAAGGAAAGGAAAGGAAAGGAAAGGAAAGGAAAGGAAAGGAAAGGAAAGAAGAAAGCACAGGACAGGATAGGACCGGACAGGACAGGACCAAGAGAAGGAAAGGAGAAAGGAAAAGACCAAGAGAACGACCAAGAGAAGGAAAAGACCAAGATAACGACCAAGAGAAGGAAAGGACCAGAGAAGGAAAGGAAAGGACCAGAGAAGAAAAGGAAACGACCAAGAGAAGCAAAGAGTGAAGTCAACCAATGAGAAAAGACCAGTACTTCTGAAATAGGGTTTTTATCTCCCAAGATGTTGTTGCGAACTGACCTGCCATTGTGAAGACTCATGTTGCCCTCTTCTTTGACTGGGCTCATGAAGTGGCCCAGGAAGTGTTTCCATTTCACTTGCCCTGTCTCTCTCACCCCGTAGCTGCACATAACAACCCATATCACCCACACACATACATACATAAAAAATGTATTACACAGAATAGATGATGGATATATTTATTTAAAGGGCAGGGGAGTTGAGGCAGAGTAGGTTAGTGAAAGAGTGAAGAGTTCAAAGGAGAAAAAAAGTGCCGGTTTCCCTACCGGCTGGTCAACTTCTGGAAGGTGTGAGGGTTCATGGGAAAGAGGAAGTTGCTGAGAACAGCCCTCAGGACATCCCGCTTGACCAGGCCAGAGTGGGTGGCGTCAAAGGCCTGCAGCGTCTGCCACACCGGAGTCGAGTTCGCACACATCTGACAGGTAGAAGAACACATTAACGAGCACGGGAACACGAGCACATACATTCATATTTTAGAGACAGATCTCTCTCTCTCTGCTCAACAAGGACAGGAAGTGAGTCAACTCGGGTTGCGGTTGCCATGGAGAGCATCCCAGTGCGACACTCGGATGTGAGGGAAGAGCCAGCCGAACTCCGCTGCCTTTCCCACAAATTAGCCATGATTAACACACTAACTCAGGAGCTGATTTTTCTGGGCAAACATTTTAATTAGAAGTGTTCCCTCTGCCGTGTGCATCCTGACGCGCCACTTAGAGCCAATTTACCCCTCCATCTTTAAAGAGGATAATGCGGGGAAGAGGGCCAGATGGTGACATGCAAACAGAATGAATAAAACACACACAGTCATTTAGGCACGTCTATACCTTTTGGTGGAAGAGATCCTGCAGCTCGCCGTGCGTCGGGCCTCGGGTCGGGGGGGCGTCGCCCGAGCTCTCCTGCGACACCGGTCTCTGCTTCTTCTGCTTGACTTTCTCAGACGGAGTAATCCCTTGGCTGGATAACTCTTTAAGACGCACACCACACACAAACTGTGGAACAAGTCTCGACTCTCACCGCTTATTATTAAACATGACCAAGACGGATAATATTTTTACACCTTTAGGCTATACTGCTGATTGATGAGATCGATGATCTGATGTGGCTGCAGATTTAACTAGATGACTGCTTTATCATCATGTGTAGGTTTCTGAATATTGGATTGTTTTTCACAGCTGTTCTCCTGCAGCCATATCCTGTAAATACACATTTTAATCCGCTATATCCCTACCCAATTTAGTGCAGACTGGGACAATGTTGAAGTTCTTGCTGTTGCCAAAACCAAGTTTGTCCAGGAACAGTTTGTAGGAAATACTGGCCATGTTATTGGGACTGTAGTAGTTCCACAACCTAGAAAAGCAAATAGAGATTGGACATGAATGTGTCAGTAGATAGTTCAGTTTCGTAGCTAACATGATGTCAAGAAAACATCCGTGGCAATGACACTTACAAGCCAAGATGGAAAAAGAGGCTATGCTTTATGCTTAGCATTATCTGTTCTAACACATAGACTTTATGAAGAGACAGAGAGAGAGAGAGGGAGAGAGGGAGAGAGAGAGGGAGAGAGATAGAGTCCTGAGTGCTAAAACCAATTAAAGCCATTGAAAATGAACCTGTCACACAGAATCCTCTAGAGCCACGTCAAAAAAGTTGAGCTGCGTTTCTGGAGTGGATTTGACTGCAGGGCCCAAAGTTTTAAAAGTCAATTAGCTCTCTCTCAGCCGGAGACAAAGGCTGACCACAAAGTTAGCGCTGGTTATCTTGTCCTATCCTAGTCACAGATGAGATGACTTCCCACCGTGGGGAATACTGGAAATAGTTTGGGCCTGTGCCGGTTGGTTCACTACTTGTGTGTGTGGTGGAAAGAGAGATAATTTGGGTTTGATTATACGTGTGTGTGTGTGTGTGTGTGCGCACCTTTATGCCAGTATAGGTTCAGATATTCAGACGTGAAGCTCAGATGTCGTGTAAGCTCCAGTTTTAAATGTAATGTGAGTGTGGGTGCGAGAAAGAGAGTGTGTAAGTGGTGTGGTGTAAGTGACATTTTCCTGATTTTATCGCAGAGCAAACACATGATTTTAAATGATTGTTTCTTTATTTACTCAAAACATAACATAGGAACCATTAATAATTCTGCAGAGATTAAGATTCAGTAAACTGATATTCTGTAAAAATCTATTATGTGCGGTTATGCCCTTTTTGTACCAAATTTTATTTCTTCTTCTTCTTTCTTGTGGTTTTCCCCCTATGTTGTAATTTTATTTATGACTACATGTGTGTTCAGAGAGATCAGAGAGAGCTCAACAAGAGCTTTCCAATGACATGTAATACACATTTTTTGTCAAAATGTCAATGACACTCCTTTTGCACCAGACTTTCCATATGTACATGTGTGTATACTACCAGACTTCGGCCTTTTTTATACTTCTGCGACATCTGTGCGGTTTCACCTTTACGTGCCATTTATATCTCTGCCTATGACGAATCATAGTGGACCTCCTCTGCTAGTCTCACTCTGTCCATATTTCTGGTGGAACGGTTTTTCTGATCTATCTAGGAAGCCTTTTTGCTTCAACCTAGCTGATGGAAAAAAAAATTGATTTTTTGTGACATTTCAGAAGTTCCCTCAAAATTTGCTTGACAGTTGGCTGGAAACATAGCTAATGTAGGATGTACAGACTCTTCGAACCGCTCCACGCTTGTTTGTTAGGACTTGAGACACTGTTATACTTTGAGGGAGGTGTGAGACATCTGTGCAGACCTGGTCTTTAACCTACACACGCAGCGCAGGTTCAGCACAACCTCTACACAGACCACAACAGAGCAGATGTATAAAACAGGCCTAATCCCCACCTCTGAAACTCCTTGTCTGTGAGGGGGAGGCAGTAGTTGTCCAGGATGCGGCGGAACTCGTGCTGCTGGATGCGTCCCTCTCTGTTGTAGTCAAACAGACGAAACACTCTGATCACGGTCCTCAGGTTGCCTCCGATCTGCGGGGTTCAGACAGCATGACTGACAACAGCGGCAACACGACACCTCGGCGCCGCCTGTGAACTCCTGAACCCGGCCGGCTTCTGAGGCTCGGCTCGCTCGCGCTTTCATCTCTGCAAACATGGTTATTGACAAGCCCGCCTTGATCTGTGAAAGCCCGGGCCTGTTCCCCAAAGCGCTGACAACTGATGAGGTGGGAGAGAGCAAAGAGGAGATGCAAAGATGTCTGGTAGACAGACGGGGTAGAGGGAGGGGAGGAAGGAGGGAAGGGTGTTCAGGGGGATTATGGGTGGGCAAAAAAGGACAGACGTTTGTGTGCTTGAAGTAAGAACATCAGTGCAGGTTTAAGGAAGATATTTAAGGGTAAATATTAGGCTTTGACTGATATGGGTTTTTGAAGGCAGATACCGAAACAATATCAGACTGAAGTCGCCAAAAGCCAATAACTTTTTTCATGCAAATATATTTCAAGCGTTCAGTGTTTCCCCCAGAATTAGATTCTTGTTAGGGTGGAAAACCCTCAGAAACAGCATTTAGACCATTATGGGACACTAAAACTCTCCACTGAAACCAATACATATGAATTTCTTTTAGGTCTAGCAGCAGCAAGGCAGCTCAGTAGGGGAAACTCTGGGATACATTACTGCCTTTGAATGAAGAATTAATTTACAAAAAAAAGAAAAACATAATTTAACAATTAAATGAATAAAATGTGCAAATAGGTTCAAATTTCATATATGGGCAAATCGATATATTGGTCTTGCCCAAGTTTATATAATGTGCAGTTTGGTATCAATGCAGCAGGGTATAAAGACTGAGAAGAGACTAAGATATGCATAGTATGGAACTGCAAAGGAGTTTGGGCCTGGAATTGGGGAAACTGGATGCTGAGGGTTTGGATTAGGATTAGGTCAGCATAGTTATAGGTGAAGTTAGAGGTGAAGATGGGTCTGCAGTCAGTCAGTCTGGGTGTGCGCCCAGCCCAGCCCACCCTGCTTCCAGTGTCTCCGCCATGCACCAGCTCGCTCCGTAGCTGCAGGGCGCCACACTAACCGCGGAGGAACAGGAGCAGAGATACTAAATATACCCCCATTGACTCTTGGGTAATCAGAGTCTTCTGTCGCCCAGAGAAGTCTCTGTCTAATTGCACTCTGATTAGACGAGCTGCCAAGTCTCTCAGTGAAAGGCGTGGAGGGAGCCTCCCTCATGTGCTGTTACACTGACATTGTCTGTACTCTACTAAGACACCGTTACAAAGTAGAGCAGATGGAGCAAACTGAAATAAAACACCACACTGATGCCAACCTCAAAAGTATTACGGTTCACTATTTACTGCAATGCACCGGACTATATTACCTTGATCCAATACAACATTCCTGAGTCCTTTGTGTTTCTTTTGATTCACAGGGGGAGTTTTTGTTGCATGGCGGTAAAACTTTGAAAATTTCCACTTTTTGTAATCTAACAACTTCAGCTACCGTGGAAGCTTTCGTACAAGCATAACAATTACCCCTGCATTTAGACCACCTTTCATTCTGCCGGAGCCAGGGGAAAGGAAGAGGCGCTTCACGGCAGCCAGCGCGTTTAAAAAAAGATCAAATGAAAGAGAATTTATTAAAGACAGATATAAATATGATTTCCCCACCCCCCCAACCCCCACTCTCCCCCCCTTACCCCCTCCCTCTCCAACTTAGAGGATTCTGTGCTAATTAGAAATGTGTTAAAATCACAAAGGAGGGAGAGGGGAGATCATACGGTATTAATGAACAGAGACAGAGGGATATCATCCAATCTCCAACTCTATCTCTATCTCATCTCCCCGTCTCTCCCTCCTCTCCCTGTGCACACACACTCCCCCCTCTCCTTTTATCTGCCTTTGTTTCCTCCTTTTCTCAATTCCCTCACAAACTTTGTTTCCCTTTCTCTCTCCCCCCCCTTTGTCTCTCAGCCTCTGCCTCCCTCTCTCTTTTCCTACAAATTTCTTGATTGTTTTGTCTTTATCTCTGATTTTCCCCTTTCTTTTTCCTCTCTCTCTGTTTTTTTTTTTTATCTCTCTCTGTCTCTCCCCCCTGTCCTTCGGCAGTGCCAGCGCTCCATTAGGCAGCTGTGTTCTGGTTGGCATGGTTGGAGGCCTGGCGCTGTGCCGCGCTCAGAGTGTCTCAACAGCCCTCGCCCATCCGTCTGCCCGCCCAGCCCCATGGTCCTTAATTAATGAAAGCTCTGTTGTTTTTGTTTACCGGCCTGTTATATGGTAATCCAGCAAGCCCTGTGTGTGTGCCTGTGTGTCTTCCTCTATGTGTGTTTGTTTCCCAATTAGCTGATTAGTATGATCTTCGTAGCCATGCCCCAAAGTCAGGTTCAATAGCCATTTGTTCTTTCCCTGTCGATCACTGAGTATTCTCATCGTTTCGCCTCCTGCACATGTATGTCACTCCATGTGAAAAACCCGGCTATGGAGTAAACCCATATCCTCTTTTCCGCCCCAAAGAATGGCATCTATCCTGACTAGGGTTCGACCACTACGGATTTTTGAAGGCTGATACTGATATTTTTGGACTGAAGCTGTGCAGATATTCAAAAATAACCCTAACCCTAACCTTCCCTCATAATTTTATTCTTGGCAGAAAGCCTCTGACACGGCATTTAGATCATCAGATGACACTAAAACTCTCCACTGAAACCTACATTAATGACTTTTAATGACTGATGATTTCTTTAAACGGGCTATCAGCCCCTGAAGGCAACATAAAGCAGGTTTCATTGCAGTTTTTACAGACTGACACCCATGAGGCTGGTTGAGCAAATAAAAATACTACAAATAAAAATGTATTCACCAGCTGTAGTCAGGGAGGAACCTACATCATGTTAGAGATGGATAACATGACAAGCCGAGTTTATAATAAAAGATCAACATATATACAAGTCTAACCCTAATCCTGACTGTTGTCTTTGAAGTTTCATCGCCCCCATCTCTCCTGCTTCTGGCACTTGGGAAACCCTAGTAGTAATTTTGCCAGTATTCACAGTATCATAGAGTAAGTTGCATTTGTGTGTGTGTGTGTGTGTGTGTGTGTGTGTGTGTGTGTGTGTGTGTGTGTGCGCGTGTGTGTGTATACAGTCAAACTGTGTTGACTTGTAAACAGTGTGTAATGACAAGGCTTTAAAAGAGAGTTGACTCTCCTCTCTCTGTCAGCCAAGAGCTCCGCCACGCGCGCTCTAACCTTTCCTGTCACTATGAATTATGGGTAGGAGACAAGCAGAGGGATGCGATGGCTCTCTGAAGAGGAGGGATGAAAGAGGGAGACGGGGAGAGGGAGACGGAGGGAGAGTTTGGAGGGGAATGAAGGGAGACAGTCAGATCACAAACAGGGAGCAAAAGAGGAGAAACCGCTAAGTGACAGAGGGAGCAGGAGAAAAAAGACAAAGAGAAAAGAGAGAGGGAGGGAGGGAGCTGAAGATCAGACAGCGATCATCAGAGAGCGGAGAGATGAACTTTCTTTTGTCTGTCAATTAGAGGGCTAATTTCTCTCTGGTCGGGCTGCAGAGTGCCAGTGCAGGCGGCATTAAAGTGGAGCTCAGGGAGATAATAAGGGGCTCTGGGACCGCTCTGCTGCTGTCGCTCCTTATGCAAACATTAGTATTACAGACTGCACTGCATAACCTAAACAACACGGAGGTCTAGGACAGGGCTTCTCATGATCCCTCATGTCACGGACCCCCAAATACTCACACATTAGGCCCCAAAACCTCCATTTGATAAGGATTTTGTCTTAGGAAACCCCATATATGAAGATTTCTGTTGGTTTAGTATTGAATTGTATAAGATAAGCGTGCCGAGAGTGAAACCTATTAGATTAGTCATTTTTATACATTGTCTAATTGGAAATTCAAATTAGTCCTCATTTTGCTGGGGACCCCCTGAAGTACTCCTGGGGGTCCCCAGGCCCCACTTTGACAACCACTGGTCTAGAAGAATGCCTATGATTAAGTTCTTTTCAGCGATTGGTGTTTTTACTGGTGTATTTATTGTATCTATGTGTCTGTTTTTAACTCTACAGTGAAGACAAAAGACAAATTCCCAATGGAATGGATCATAAAGTTTGTTTTCTGTTGTATTCAATTCTATTGTTCAGATGACGGACAATAAAACAATAATGCAACCTATGAAGGAATGACATAGAAGGGGAGAACCAGAGGGAGATTAGGTTGAGAAGCCTCTTTCATTCAAACCCTTGGATGGCTACTTCAGAGGTGCTTTGTACAGCTCAGGGAGAGTGGGGGGGTGGGGGTGAGGGGGGCGAGTCGGGGGGGGGGGGGGGGGGTGTAGCTGTGGTCTTAATTGAATATTGATAAGTGAGGCGAGCACACGGGGTAAACAGCTGTGACTGGTACTTCATCATATGTGTGTGTGCATCACTCATTATCAGGCCCAGCTGCTCCTCCGAGGCACGCGGCAGAGACGAGTCATCAGAGAGTGACCGCAGACGCGCACACACACACACACACACACACACACACTACACACACACTTATTACAGTAATTGACAAACAGTTTTGACACAGATCAAAGTCACCAAAACTCTGTTGGAGATGGGAGAAGAGAAAGATTCCTCGGCGGCTTTGTTGTTCGTCAGTGAACAGGCCGAAGAATATTCTGCGGTCCGCGACAGATTTGTCACAACTTTGTTTCTCCTGAGCGGCGCCTCTCTTTTGTTCCTCAAAGGGGACACTACCTGGATAGGCCATGATCTTCAATTCTGTTGCCGTGACAACAGACCCATCGCCTTAGTAACAGAAGTCAGACGCAGCGCATTTATGGAGACGTATTTAGAAATGATTGGCAGTTGTTTGGGTGGATGGAAGTATACTGAGGCTTTGCAGTTGCATCACAAATCTCCTAGCAACCACAGCTGGCGCCATCATGGAGGTCCAGTGGAGAATTGGCTGTGTGCTGGTAATGGCTAAATTTGTAACAGTCAGGCTAGAAAATGAGTCATACATGAAAAGATAGCCATGGGTTGGGTGTTGGCCCATTCAGTGACATTATAAGTAAAAGTGAATTGCCTAAGGTAGATTGTAGCTTCAGTTGTAGCCTGAAGAGTCCGCTTCTAATGTTAATGTTAACAAGCAACTGATAGACGCTATAGCTATTAGCTATAACTAACAAACTGACATTATCACAAAATTAACAAAATCGATCAGATGTACGAGTGACAAAATGATCAGTTCCCCATCAAAAACAACACTGAAAGGAACCGTGTCTGTTCTGTTGAGACAGCCGAGTCGTAAGTTTAGAAATGCACCCTGTGCAATGAGCCGAGGACCTCCAATATGGCCGCCAGAGGGCATGTTTACATCATGTGGGAGGACGTTTGGGTGGGAGGATGCATTGGAGTGACAAAGGGGACCAGTGTGGGAAAGAAGGGAAGAGAAAAGGAAATGGAGTGCATGCATTAAGATTTGGCGTCGGAGGGATACACACAACATCATACTGAGTAATCGATTAAAACAGGTAAGTATGAAAGAATAAAGGTAAAGATGGGGAATGAATGGCGTGATCTAGAAAGAGAGGAAGATGGACAGACTGCAAATGAGTCTGTATTGTGTAGACTGAAGCATGTGGGCTGCGAGAGCTGTGTGTTTCTGAATACATCCCACACAGAAACATACGGTTGAACACAAACCCCTCTACACAC
This sequence comes from Centroberyx affinis, assembly GCF_046629955.1. Lineage (NCBI taxonomy): Eukaryota > Metazoa > Chordata > Actinopteri > Beryciformes > Berycidae > Centroberyx > Centroberyx affinis. The sequence goes on from NW_027280583.1 coordinate 39,760, forward strand.
ACACACACACTCACTCACACACACGTACACACACACGTATGTCGTAAGGATAAGGACAGTCCTGTTCGCCCCCAGGGCTTCATTTATCCACAGATTTGATTTGGTAAATTCCTCAGTTTCACAACAACATCAACAGCCTACTTAATATGTGGAACATAAGCAGCGCAAATCCAGAGTGAATTATGTCACGCTTCCTACGTAGATGATAAATTCTGCCAGATCTAAAATGAACACTGCTGGGCCACAAAGACAGCTACTTCCACATGAATCAGCCCCCACATTAACATCCACTGTGAGGACGCTATGGTCGCCATGTTTAGAAAGTCCCATTCATTTGTTTGTAAGAACGTAGTCTGTGAAACTGTTTTTGAAGCCTTAATCAGTGCTAAAGTAAAGATCCACCTACTCTTACACTGCTGTACTGTATATCATCAGTCTGTGATGTTCAGCACATTCCAGGAGTTGATCTGTGATGAAGCGAAGTGATTTTCTACATTTCCCAGAATGCCTTTTGACAACCCCCAGAGAGCGGGTGTGAACTTGTTGCATTCAGCTGTCTGTTATATGTACTATATAGGTGGAGAGAGCGATAGTGATACCAGTAAGGGCAAGAGAGCGAGAGTTTCTCCAGTTGAGATAAAGAGAGAGTCGCACCCTTTACTCAACATGTCTTCTGGCTGCATTGCATTCTGGTCTATTTTCTGCTACTGTCAGTGGAGAAATTGGTCTCTCTCCTCTTCTACGATGGATTTCTCCCTGTGTGATTGTTGAACATCTCTTGGCGCAAAATGGCAGCTCTAGAAAGAAGCCCTCGCCCTTTGATGCTGAGGGACTGACACCAAAACCTGACGTTTACCACTGATGTTTTAGATTGCTGAAACATTTTCTGCTGTCAAACTCCATTGTAGCCGCTGGAAATATCTTAGTGTGATGTCACGTTGTCTACGTTTGTCCAGTTATCCAGAGGAATAAGGAAAATACACCAGTAAAGAACAAAATAGGCCCAGAAATGCAACATGATACATCACTAATAGCTGTGTTTTGGCTTGACTTTTCCTTTAACAATGAACAAGTCAAACGTTTAGGCCATTAGAGGGGGGTGCGAGGGTACAAACCTTATCTTTGAGATGCTTCTGTATCTCAGACAGGGGCATGGAAGTGTTTTCTGGACCACGCCTGAGAGAGAGAGAGACAGAGAGAGAGAGAGAGAGAGAGAGGATATCACCCCACTGCACATCACCACCAACTTTGTCCTTGCCCGTGACCCGTCTGCTCCTTACGCTTGGCCTGCTTTTGTAATACAGGCAATGTAGGAATTTAAGCTTTTTCTACTGCTGCCACCAAACACTTAAAAAAAAAAGCCAAAAAATGCGGCAGTGTACTTCTTTGTTTAGCAGAAGTCTGTTCCAGTGGAGGAAAAGGTATCGTGTTGCAAAGGAGTCTGTTTTACCTCATGCTGCTGCGGCTGCTGGCTCGGCGGGCTGCGGGAGCTCGGCTGTACCTCCGCAGAAACCGCATGTAGTCCACCGCCACACTGTTCCTCTCACACACCTACAGCACACAGACAACAAAGACGCATAAACAAGCGGAGCCGCATACAGCGCGGCAAAAGAAAAAAAAAACACAAGAGGAGGAAGAGGAGGATCATGATGAAGATAATGGCGGTAGGGGGGGGGGGAGGGGGAGGGAAACATTATTCACTCAACTTCACGCTGCATCCGAGCCTACTCCAAACTTTGCAAAGCGTTTCAGCGGCGGCGTGCGTGATAATGGCACGTGTAATCGCGTCTCCGTGGAGACGGTGAGAGCGGTGCGGTGACATGGCTGGCTGGCGTCGGGTGGGTTGAGCAGTAATTTTCAGGACAAGGCTGTTCGGGGAATAGGTGCTGTTCTCTAGAATGGGGCACACCTGGGGAATCCAGCCGCAGTGCTTTTGTTCTGACCTTGCGCTGCTTCACGCACACACACACACACACACACTCACACTCACACACACAGTCAAACAGACAAATAGCTTGCACACACACGCACGCCTGAACACACACACTTATGGCGGAACAGACAAATAGTTGGCACGTACACACACGATCAAACAGAAGTAGTCTGCGCGCACACACAGAATCGAACAGACACTCGACACGCCCGCACACAAATACACACACACTCAATCAAACAGACAAATAGTTGGCACACACATGCACCGGCACACACGTATACCTATTTTGGTGGCTCATAATCAAAGTACAGTCCCTGTTGCCCTGCCCTACATCCTTCCATGGTGTAATCCAGTGCAGCGTTCCCCAGCGGAGCGCCTGGCATTGAGTCTTATTATAGACACCACACCGTCCAATTATCACTGCTATCAGCAGCCGCAGAGCGTAACGCACAGCCCCCACCGCATGGGGTTGGGGGGGGGGGGGACACACACCACTCCATGCTCTATATACCTGGGACGACGTTATTACACCTGCAGTTCAGTTTGAGCCTGAAGGTGAGACAGAGGGCAGCGCCTGATGGTGCGGAGGTGAAACGGTGAAATCGGCACTCCTGTCATTTCTCATTTTACAGCCATTTTACATTTTAGGAATTTAGCTGCAGCAACTTACAGTGAGTGCGAGAGCAGGATAAGCATCAATTCCCAGATCATCAACAATTCAAGCAACTAGAAAGTAAGGAGGAGCAGGGATGGGATGATATATCGAAATTAAATACATCGCGATACAAAAATGCGGCAATACGTATCACGGGGCAGAAAAACGAATCGCGATATTAGCTACTTTAGCTATTTTATTCTTATCACAAATGAGACAGCTTGGTCATCGCAATTTCACAAACTCTCCATTTAAATTAGATTATTGTCACTTTGTAATGACATTTTTAAATTGTTGTTTACATTCTAGCGATCCAATGCCATTGCTAGAAAGATTCAGAAATAAGCAATAATTCTGCACAGTCATATTTTGTTGTCATTTTTATTCATTACATCGTATCGTGGTTGTATCGTATCGTGAACCCCATATATATTGCGTAACGAATCGTATTGCGAGGTAAGCGTATCGTCCCATCCATAGTAAGGAGGGCAAAGTTCAGAGCCACTTCAGCCTGACAACATTCCTGCGGCCCTGGAGTTAGAAGAAGAGAGAGGAGAGAGAGAAGAAACAAGAACTAAGGAGGGGAGAGGTAGGAGGGATACTACAACACTTAGGAAGAATCAAGATCAATTGTAAGCAGACTGAATAAACACAAGGACATCTTAAAAAAAAGAAAAAAAAGAAAAGGCAATTTAGCCAATGCGGGAGACAGAAGTTGAGCTCTCACGACGCAGTGGATTTTATCTGTCGTGTTTCTCTGTGTGAGTTTGTCTGTCCGTCTCGCTCCCTCCTCCTTTTTGATCATCACATTTGTCAGTCGTGATTGTCTTTTTGTCTGTCCGCACCCCCCCCCCCCCCCCACACACACACACACACACACAGCCCCCCCCCTCCCCATTCCCCCTCCATGCTCTAATTCTGCTCACTCCCTGTAATTATTTAGCGACTGCTCTTTTTTTACACGTACGGCGACCAACACGTGTTAAATAATTGATCACCATTAAAAAAGGAAAGCGCCCGAGCTCTCGATCTCTTCTTTGAAAACGCGGGATAGATGAGACCAAACGAAGAAAAAGAAAAAAACACAGAAGAAGAAGAAAAGAAGAAATAGTAGGGGAGAGAGGGGGGGGTGGTGGTGGGGGGGTGGCGTCGCTGCTTGTGGCATCTCGCTCCCTCAAGCACAAAGCGACTTCCACATCAAAATGTCACCAGAACAACAGCTGCTACTCCAGTGATAGTCCTTTTTAAAGTAAACTTTCAACAACTCTCCAGAAAGCACACGCACACACACACACACACACACACACACACACACACACACTAACCCACACAGTCTTTTTAATGAATAAGACGGTGAGTAGGGGGGAAGGGGAGTTGAAGTGAGGGAGGCAGCGAGGGATATGTGTGCGTGTGTGAGTGTTTGTGTGGGTGTGTGTGTGTGTGTGTGTGTGTGAGGTAGGGGTGGGGGAGTGGGTGGGTGGGGTGGGGGGGGGGGGTTGGAAGACACAAAGTGCTGATATTATGGGAGGAAATCTGTGTGGGAAAGACAGGCAGTCAAACTGTCAGGCGTGAGCGCTGAGACGGAACAAAGAGGAACAGTGGAGACAATTACAGTGGCGTAGCGGAGTGACAGAGGCATCGCACGGAAACACACCGCCGATGAAGGAAGAGGGGGGAATTACGCCGCCGTGTACACAGGAAAACACACTGCCGCACTCGGCTGATCCGTGCCAGAGTGTGTGTGTGTGTGTGGGGGGGGGGGGGGGGGGGGGGGGATACGAGGCCCCGGTGTTAATTTGCCTCACACTTTCATCACGACTCACGTTACGGATGCTGTACAGTACGATGAAGCTGTAGAACTTCCCAAACACACATAACCTTCTACGACCAATATTCACTGCTGCATGCTCTCATAGCCTAAAGGGTTTTTTTTTTTTTTATTCATTCATTTTGGGGGGTTTTTTTGGGGGGGGGGGGGGGGTAAACATCTGCAGGCGGTTGAGGAAAGTATGAAATAAAAAATAAGTCGAGCGGTCGGATCAGAGGAAAAACCGATCCTGCCAGCCACGCAAACAGAAGTGAAAACAAATAGCGTCTGTTTTAACGGCTGCCAGATTTCACTTTTCCTCTGACCAGTCTCCACGGCGAGGCAGCGTCATTTGTCACTGTCAGCAGCCTGGAGTGGAAGATAAGAAGATCTTCTACTGCCATCTTGTGGATGATAAGTCACAGAGCAACACAGTGACAACTTGCAGGGGAAATCCACCCTCGGATACTCTTACACTGTTGTATATCATGAATCCAGGAGTTATTTTGTGATGTAAGTGCTGTTAATTTAATTTTTTGGTGAACCCGCTTTCCCTCAACCTGCCTCACCTGCTTCTACTTTAATTTCCTTTGTTTCCCAGAATGAACAAAATGGAACAAGTAGTGCAAGATAGATCGACAAAGGCTGTATTTAATAGTGTCAAAGTGTTTCACGGTGGATTTTTTTCTTTATTTAAGCCTTGTAGGGAAATTTTCTTTTACTTTTCTTTTACAGAGACTCAGTGTTTTGCTCCAGCACACTTCAGCAGGATGGATGGGTGCAGACACAGGGCTTGAACCTGGATCATCTGGTTGAACAGCAGTGGAGCAACAGATCACTATCTACCCTAGGTTTATGTATAATTTTTACTTTTACAAGGACGCTGGTTGCATCCATACATTTTAACTAGTATTGGCACATTCTCAATGCCACTCAAGCAATTCAAATTGTGACTCCAGTCTGACTCGAGTCCAAGTCATGTGACTCAACTTAAGTCCCCACCTCTGGGACTTAGTAACCAACTTGACACCCAGGGGTGAGACAGTGAGTATAGAGTCCATCCTTGTACTGGGCGACCCAGATTCAAGCCCACAATTTGGCAAAGCAACCACCTTGCTGAAGTGTCTTTCAGGAATGAATCCCCATGAGCTCCAGGGACGCTGACCTCTGACCTCCCTGTGGAAGAGGAGGTTCATCTTATTCTTATTTTTAATATCCTTGGACTCTCTCGTTTCCTCTCACCTCGTTGAGGAGCGTGTTGAGCTGGTTCTGGCGGAGGGACAGCAGCATTTTCAGGACTCGTCTGAACTCGTCCCGGCCCACCGAGCCTCTCCCCTTGGGATCCAGGCTCCTGAGGGCAGACCGGACCTTCACCAGGTTCTCCCTCAGCCTCCAGCGGACCAGGGCCTCCACCTCCTCCAGGGGCGGCAGCTCGTCAGGGGTGGGGTCCGCTGAGCGGGCTGAGGGGGAGAGACAAGGGTGGGAGTGTGTGAGCGGTCGGGCAGAAGATGTTCAGAGTGAGAAGTCAAACTTAAGACCCGCCTCTTTGTATGTTTATTCTTTTAAATGTCTCAGTAAAAGAAAATGAGGGTGGATTGCCTCTTCAAAGCCCGTATCCTTGCAATGTGGCTCCCTCTGCTGAAACAGTCACCACACTCCTGGCTTTGTTTATGTTTTGTTTTGCCCTCGATTCATTGGGGTTGAAGACGTGTTTGACTCAAATCGAATCAGCTTTGATGCGACAACTGACAGCATGTCACGTTGCATTTGTAATGTTTGTAAATGTTGAATTGAAACAGTATTTTGAGTTATAATAGCTTATGAATGTATTTTGTATTTTGAAACGTACAGGAAACCCATTTGACATCGGAAAAAGGGCTGATTATTATAATTATTATCATTTACTCACTTTTATCATATAATATATGATATAAAAGCTTGATGAAAAGCCACTTACCTCTGTCTGAGTGGATTGCTGTCTGCCTGGATTTCCCATCTGTGTGTGTGTGTGTGGCAGAGTGGGTGGTGCAGGGGGCGGTGTGGGGCCGTGGGGCGATGACCAGTTCCCCCAGTCCGAGGCTAACAGGCTCCACTGTGGCCATACTGGGTGAAACTGGTGTGTGTGAAGACAAGAGAGAGGGAGGAGGGCAGGAAGGAGGAGGGAGGTGATAAACGACACGGGCAGAATGGATTGCGGTTGCTAGTGGACACATGAACATGATCTCAATGCTCTGTGTGTGTGTGTGTGTGTGTGTGTGTGTGTGTGTGTGTGTCAGGTGAGTCAGCATGTGAAACTTTTCAGCGGAGCGTCCTGTGTTACCTGGTGTGTTACCTGAAGAAAGGCTTTGTATCTTATTTCTCTTCAAGCAAGGTAAAACTAACTCCAGCTGAAGTGAAATTAAGTGTATCTGTGCTAAGTGGAATTATAAATGTGTAATAGGGTTAATTCACTTTCACAATAATGATGATAATAATAGAAAATAGAAAAAAAACATATTTGCCACAGAATCACCTTTTATGTCTTTAAAACTTAATATATTTGTTGATATGACAAAGCTTAGGCTGGGAATTTTCATTCATCTCTGCCATCAGCAATGGGATATAAACATAATTTCAATATAAAAGGCAAGTATTTGAACCCATATTGACCTTTTCATATTTAACTACATATTTAATATATAGCTTATATGTATACAAGTTATATATAAGTTCACTTAAATTTACACGTTTTCCTGGTTCTGGGAAATTGTTTAAGTTATCCAATATAATATAATATATTAGATATACTTATACAACAGGATAGCCTATAATATATCATCACAACGTACATCCTGCCTACAACTTTTATGCAAATGATGTAGGCAAAAACAATTAATTCTTCATTATTGCAGTTGAAAACGTGTCTCTATTTTGAATAGGCTAAATGTACAGTTCCTCGTCTTTTCTTCAAATAAAACACAAACCAGACGTTTCACTAACTTTGATTTCAAATATTCCCACAAAAACACAGTGAGCAGAGTCGAAACTAAGTTGGAACGTTGACACGTTAGCAACGACAACGACAAACCGACAGACGTTAACGTTAGCCAAAACTCTCTCGAAGCAAAAGATTGAACCACTTCCCATTCTTGTCAGTTTTAAAAACGACTACAAAGTGGGTTTCATAGTTACCGTTCCTCCTTGAATCATGCGGTGCTGTTGAACACTCTCTGAATTTGTCCGGAGTTTCCGTACGGTGCGTTTGTAGACGTGCGTAAATGTGAAAGGGAATGTCTATGGAGAGAGAACGCGTTGCAGTTGCCATGGCGACGGACTTGGCACCGTCCGGTTCTGTTGCTGTAAAGCGTCACGTGTCAGCAGGGGTAGTGATCCTGTGATCCACACAGACTTTTAGTCCTGTTCCTACAAAATCCACTAATAAACCCTGAAATAAGAAATAACTGTGTATTTTATTGCATCAGATAAGTGTGGTTTCTTTGGTTCTTTGTGGTTTTTCTTTCTAAAAATGATTTGAAATAATCTTTAGTGATACTTACTAAAAAAAAAAAAAACATCTTATCAAGTCATTTAGTCTCATATTCAGCTTTCAAATCTTGTTTTCCATAAACCAAGAGAAAAAATCTTCCGGTGAGGTGAGATAACTTGTTTCCAATGCAGTTTCACTTGTTTCAGGAATTCTCCAGAAATGAGTGTCAGTATCTTGAAATAATAACTATCAAGTTAATGACACAATATACAAATTTCTTGAAACAAATTATCTAACGCTGTTGGGTGTGGCAGATTTGTTTATTTTAAGAAAATTAAGATTTTAGGACTCAATAATAGACTAAATGACTTGATAATTGGGATTTTTTGCAATGTTGGCAGCCACATGGAATAGGTATGCCCTGCAATTTGGATGTAAATATCTCTGCAATCAACAGAGTTTAAGCAAAGCGAGTTTTAGTAAAAAATACCAGGCAACAGGTACGATGCTACTTGGAGGTCTGCAGTGAATCCTCCAATAATGTGACACTCTATTGATATCCAAAGGAGCATTTATCTCTTTTTGCTTGCTCTCCTCCATAGGAAGGTCAAAGGTCAGGGTCAACAGCATGCCTGTAACTTCAGTGTCTTGCTCAAGGAGACTACAGCATGGCAGATGCTTGTTTGCCTTGCTACTGTTGAAGCACAGTTTCCCTACTCATGACACAATGCTGCCCTGCTACTGAACTTATAGTATAGTGCACACACAAACATACACACACACACAGACACACACTATGACAACTTTTCATGACCAACACTGCCCCACTCTGGTGAGCTTTGACAACTGCAGTTCTGCCCTTATTTTCTCACAGTACTATATTCTGGACTAGATTAAAGTTAAAAAATGTGAAATTGAATCAATAAATATGACTGATCATGCCCCAGTGAAGTTGAAACTAGATTTGGAAGTTGAAAGAGGGAAGAGAAGGAGATTAAATAACTCTTTACTAAAGGATAAGTTTAAAATTTGGCAAATTATGGGACAATATTTTCAGAATAATGACAATGGACAGGTTACACCCATTACATTGTGGGGAAACTGCTAAATAATAGCAAATAATAGCATATTAATGGGAAATAATAGCATATGCCGCTTTGAAAAAGAAAAAGTCACAAAAGCAAAAAACTGAATTAGAAAAAGAAGTAGGAAGACTGCAAAACATACATGAAAAAACAGGAGATAAAAATATTTCACAAGACAAATGTATTATGATAGCAGTCCGAAGGCATTAAAGCTCTTGGCATTTAAGTTAAAAAAAATTTAAAAAAAAAACAGAAGGAGAGAACTATAATTTATGATAAAAACTCAGTACTCTGAAGAAAACTCAGTGCCAAACATGTTTTCTGAAATATTACCAAAATCTATATAAAGGAACAGATAGGAATGATAAAGGACTGAAGTTATATTTGAATTCTTTAGATTTAACCAAAGTGTCAGAGGACCAAAACTGTCAACTAATTCAACATTCATTTATATTTGAAATGTGCGAAGCATTTGGATTTCATTAAAAGTTTATTGCATGGTTAAAAATAATGTATCACCATCCAAATGCAAGAATTAGAGTAAACGGGACACTTTCTGAAGTATTTAAACTAACAGGAGCCACAAGGGGACCCTTTGTCACCATAGATATTTGCGATATGTATGGAGTAGGGTTTGGTGTTATTGCATTGCAAATAAAAGTTCTGGGTCAAAGTTGAGTGACAGAGACTCATGTATATATGGAATCTGGCATATATTTATTTTCTAAACCCAAGCAGAATGGTGACAGTGGGTTTTTGTGTTTAAAAATGCTGAAACTATCATGAAGCCTTTTGTAAACATGAGAAATAATGTGGTAGTTATTACACAGTAAACATGAAACGGTCCAATTTGACCAAAACATCACAGAAAAGTTGAAGGCACAGCAGATATTCAGGAATCATTTTATTTAAAGAAATACAGCTCAGGAAGTTAAAAACAATATATATAAAAAAGAAGAATCATCATATCACCTTGACATGTTGAGGTGATAGTATTGTGATGTGAATGTTCACTTGGTTTACAGTGAACAATGATACAATTATACAATACAATAATACAAGAATAAAACACAGTGTTCTACTGATAGATCACCAGCAATCAGCAGCATCAGCAAATCAGGCTTATTCTGCATATGCTGGTCAAAATAAGTCATTTGTCAAAATACACATATATATGTGTATAGATATGCCACAGCCAAGCACTATATGGAGGCAAATCATGGCTCCTCATCCTGTGAGGTTTCTCGGTTGGTTACAGAGAGAGATATTTGGGATACAATACAATACAATAATACAATACAATGTGTGTGTGTCTCTCTATGTCCTCTTGCGCCTGAAGAGGCCACAGAGCCAAGAGACCCACTTTTTCTTCTTCTTCTTCTCTTTCAGCTCTGTTGTCACTGGAGCAACCTGTCGAGTAAAACAAAATGTCAGATCTTACCTTTTCCATTGTTTCTGAGCATCATGTTCATACCATAGCAGTAGGAAATGCCCTGTGTTTCAGGAAAGTTACAGTTTACACAGTACCATGGTTAAGGAGGTTTAGCTTTGCAGTAAAACTACGCTGAATGTAGAAAATATTAGGGACATCTTCCTGATATTGAGTTGCAGCCCCCACAATCTACATGTCAATTGTCTCAAAGTTTAAAAATCCTTCTCGAACTCGTCTGCTTCTCTTTATCGTCAACTCTTCCTTTGTGCTTGCTATAGATTTAATGAGGGAAATCAATAAGGGATAATGGCTTTTACCTGGATTCACCTCATCAGCGTACTTAATGAAAAGAGAAAGTGCCCCTAATATTTTGTCCATTCAGTGTATGCCTAAGGTTTAACACTAACCATGTGCTGCAGACTGTGACTTTGAAAACATGTTGCTTTGAATGGCGGCTCACCTCCAGCTCTGTGCTCCAGAACTCCTCCCTGCTCTCCTTGCGCTCCTTCTGCAGACGGAGCTCCAGCAGGGTCTGGTCTCTCTCTGTCTCCCCCTCCTCTCGCCGGACTGGGATGTTGACGCTGAACGGGGTTTCATCTCCGCTCTTGGTGCCTTCAGCGAAGCTCACAGAGGGCTTGAGGTGGTTGAGGATCTCTGTGGCGATGAGGCTGCAGGCCAGCAAGGCGATCTGAGGATCCTCCATCAGCCCTTGTCTGCTCAGCCAGGTGTTAGGAAGAGCCTGATTCAGAGCGACTTTAAGGGGCCAGGACAGATCCAAGCTCAGTTTGATCTGTGAGAGGAGAAAGTGGGTGAGTTTATACACTGAATTTATACACTGAATGTACAAAATATTGGGAACATCTTCCTCATATTGAGTTGCGTTATGTCAGTGAAGTGATTTTGAAGTGAATTCATGTTCCTTTTAAAATTTTTATGTTTTTGTTTTAACCCCAAATGAAATCAAAACAAACCTCCTGCTCGGGGTCAGTGAGGCGTTCCAGGTTTCGGAGGAAGACTCTGTTGTGTTTGTACTTGGCCGCATCCTTCTGCAGCAGGGAGTGGATGTGCTGCACCAGCTCCTTCTCAAAGGTGCGGTTCTGCAGATGCTGCGGCCGGTACAGAGTCTCATCTTTGCCCCGGAAAAGTTCCACCAGGATGCATCTGATGGTGGACTCCTGCACCACAGCTATTTCCTGTGTTAGAGGAGAAGATTTTGGTTGGTTCAGCTGAACCCAGTACAGATGGAGCTTTCACTTCAGGGGTAGTTAGAGGTTTGTAATCTTTGACTCGGACTAATGTAAATTTGCTGGTGCTGTTGGCATGTGAGGAGCTAGTAGAAACAATCCTGTAATTTATGGGTTCAAGTTTGGGGTCCCAACCTATAGTTTCACAAACACTTTCTTACACACTGTTTTATTTAGCTGAAGTAAACCTACTGTAGTCAGAAGTGGTTGGACAGCAGCAGAGTCACCAGCCCGTGATTGAGGAGGAGAAGACCGGAGAGCTCTGAAGCCGTACGCAACCCCCTGGTCTCGTCTCCCTCCTGCAGTTCCCTGGACACTGAGCAGAGACCGACCGTCTAACCCGTCAGTGACAGGCTTGGTCTCTGCAAACAGTTCTGTCTCAGGGAACTGCTTCGTGAAGGCAGCCAGGCTGCAGTCGAGGGCCAGAGGGTTCTTGGCTAGCGAGCTGTCCGTCGGCGTCTTCACCTCCTCGTAGTCGTCACCAACAAAGAAAGTGCCGTCCACCCACACCACATCCCTGTTGGACGAGCGGGGCTCGGTGACTCTGCTCCGATGTTCCAGGATGTCCTGGTCAGTGATCCGGCGAAGAGCCTTCCGGAAGACCTTGGTGTGCCGGATCCAAGTCCCATACTGCTGGAACATTTTCTCCCGCAGAGATTCAGGGAGAAGCTGAGAGAACAGCCTGCTCTCCATCTCATCTCTCTCACCGGGTGCTAAGAGCAGAAAAGAAGGATCGGTCAAGCAGTGTCATAATACTGGGAGCAGAGAACAAGGAGGGGTGAAGCAGTGTCATAGTGGAGAGTATTTCTAAAGTTAAAAAAATCATGGGATCGGCCAGACCTCCACTCCTCCCCGCAACATGAATCTGGTTGTGTCGAGAACACCTATTGCATGAAGTGCAAGGTATTGTGGGATGTATAGCAATAAATGACCATAGCTTCTTCCATTTGATCACCTTGGTTCGAAGCACCTGACAGCTCGGCCTGCCTGCCTGGCTGGTACATAGTCAGGACGGCCTCGATGATGACAGATGGGATTGAGCAGAGGAGAGCAGGGTCTCTCATCGCCAGCAGTTTCTTCACCTACAGCAACAGACCAGGCATTTTTGTGAGAGGCAGTCCAGAAAAATTTGGACCAAGGACAATTTTTAGGAGGATTTTGTCAAGATAGGGCGTTAGAGGTTCAACTCCCACTGGGACAATCCATTCTGAAAATGCATGTGCTCACAGTATTGCATGGAAAACATATCCAACAAATGGGATGCGATTGGCACTGATATCCAGTTGTACCTGAATCGATGATCCAAAGGTCTTCATGAGGCGGCTCTGGAGCAACACGGCGGCTCTCCTGGTGTTACACACTGGAGGAGGGAGACTGGTATCCACGGCAACGCCTGGAACTCTCCGCAGGGTCTCTAGAGTCACAGCACTCATCTGGACAAGGACAGGAGAGGTGATCACAATGGAGAAGAGAAGAGAAGAGAAGAGAAGAGAAGAGAAGAGAAGAGAAGAGAAGAGAAGAGAAGAGAAGAGAAGAGAAGAGAAGAGAAGAGAAGAGAAGAGAAGAGAAGAAGAGAAAACAGAGTTAGATAATAGTAGTTGTAGTAAGTGTAGTAGTAGTAGCAGTAGCAGCAGCAGCAGTAGTAGTAGTAGTAGTAGTAGTAGTAATAGTTGTATTAGTTGTACACCTACATGGAGGCACAAGGCCAGAAGTTGCTGCTGATCCAGCCGTCCGACACCAAAGCCGTTCAGTGGGTGGAGCTTCAGCATCAGCTGGATGAGCAGATCCTCCACCAGCTCACTGCTGACAGTGAGTGTAGCAGGGAGAGGGAGGCAGTCTGCTGCCGACAGACTCTGTCAAATCACAAGCTGGTAAGTGTTTGCATTTACTTCATCAGCTTTTATGTTAGAGCTAAATGGCTTCAAAATCTTTTCAACTTTTCTCCTCATCTTGCATTTCGCCTATTTCTTTTCATAGCTTTCCTCCCTCTTCTCTGTCTTAGATCATCATTCTAAGATCACAGGAATAGTTTGATAGCCGATGTAGGAATTTAAGCTTATGTTACTGTTGCAAACACTTTAAGTCTTGAAAATGTCTAAAAATGTAAATGTTAGCTACTGTTTTTTTTATATATGAACTTTACTGAAATTATACATAGCCTATGTGACTGCAAACACAGTGCTTCCACTGCAAAAGTGTCACTCTGAAGACAATTCTGAATCAGTCATCATACTTGACAGTTTTATGTTATTCATGTCATGCGTTTTAAAATGTGTCAGCTGAACAAAATTAAAATAGAATACAATAAAAACATTAAACTAATCTAGACAGGATTAAGTTTAATTGAAAGCAAGTTTAACTCGTCTCACTCACCAGTCTGTCCTGGTTAGGTGACAGCTGATCTGGGACCAGCTGGGCTATGTTCAGAGCCACCAGGTGAGCAACATACTGCTGGAGGATGGGTGAAGAGACCAACAGAGCTTTCTCCAGCACGGCTCTGGGCCCTAAAACCTCCTCCAAGCTGCCCAAGACGCACTTGGCCACCTGCAAATATACACCTTAGATATAATAGGATGGCAACATATAGGCCTACTATTGATCTTACACTGCAATGCATTTTACTTTTGTGTTAACAAGTCATTCAATGTATTTTGACATAATATTTTCAACACATTAAAGGGGATTCCTCCTGCACTTGCAGCATTTGAACATGCCGGCAGCACAGTATCACCTGGTAGTGCGCAGTGGGCTGGAGCAGACAGTTGGCCTCCTGCTTCTCCTCTGTCACCTGGACCCAGGGGAAGGAGGGAGAGAGGAGGCGCTGTGTGTTCAGAGAGCCACGGGCCTGCAGACAATCCACAGGCTCAAGGGCACAAGGGCTGATCTGGAGAGCACAGAAGACCAGCATGAGACAACTTGAGTTTCAACCATGAAGATTTAATGAAGAGGAAGCATGCATGTACTGTATAACTCACCAAGGGAGGGAGCAAAAACATAAGGTGAGATTTGATCAACTATACATGTAATATAAGTCATTAAGTTTAATAGTTGGAGCATAACGTAATAAAATAATTCTCCAGAAGCCTGAACTGTAACTACTGGAGCATCTTGTGATTATCTTTGGATTCAAAGGTTCCCATTTCATATCACATTGAACACACATCCATGATAATGATACCTGAACTGCCAGCTGGGACATGACTTGTTTGAGGGAGTAGCTGTGGACCAGCTCCGTCCAGGTCTGGATCCTGGGGGTCTGGGCCTCAGCTTTCTCCACCTCAGAGGGACTGTAGTCCATGATCTCGACAAGGCAACCTGAACACCATGGAAAATAACATACAGCATGGTATGATACAGCATTTATTCAAGTTATTCATTTATAGTACAATATTACTACAGAGAAAGGCACCAATAGCTCAGTGAAATGTTTTAAGGCCTCAAAGAAATGCAGCAGGAGCCTTGACAGCAGACAGACTCATATTAGCTGTAACTCCCCCATGTGAGGCTGATCAGGGCCTGGTTTCCCAAAAGCATTTTAGTATTAACCAAGAGCATCTTGCTATAGGATGCTTTTGGGATCCTGATCCCAATACATTGCTGTCTACACAGAGAATCATCTGATTTCACCTGTTTTTTCCCTCTTACAACATCAAATTTATGTTACAAGAGGGAAAAGTGTCAAATTTGAGCTTTGCAGTGTAAGTCTAGCCATAGTGTTTCATTTGGGGACAATATAACTAACTGTGACATGTAACATTTCACTGACACTTAGGATACTAAAACGTAGGATTTGTTTTAGGCTTGAACAGGTTAAGCAAGTGAAATTAGATAAGTGAGTGAAAAAAATCATACCTTTGCAGGGTCTTGGAGAAGGTGGTTACTGATAAGTAAGTGGTGAATGCACGCTCAAAGCAACAGCAGACAACAAGGTGAAAACACAGTCAATCGCAGTCGTGAAGACGTGGTGTGTACGCAGAGGGAATCCGTGTAAACTGACACACAAGGCGCATCTTGGACCTGAAACTCTGATTCCATAGATTCTAAACTCCACAACTCTCCATTGTGCCCTGTGACATCACAGTTCAATGTTGAAGAGATGCTGCTAAAATGGAAATGCTCTATTTTTTATTGCTCAATGTATTTATTTTATTTTATTTTATTGTATTTTATTTTATTTCTGGGGCAGTCCATGCTGGCAGCTTGGAGGAACAGGGAAAACAATAGATGGGGTCAGTGGAGGCAGATAGGATTTGCACTGATGCCGCTCCATTAAAAACAAAGACACAGATGACAATGAAGTACATGAGATAACAGCCATACAGCATACCATACATACACACCTGAAAACACACATGTGCCAAATCCACACCTACACATTATCCTTACACTGTGCAAAGAGTGCCCACCCTTTAATAAAGTGACCTAATGCCTTACAAAGGCCCTTCATTTACCTGACTGCTAATGCTTCCATTAAAAATCACCCAGCCTGCACATTCAGGTGACAAACAGTCTCTGTGTAGGTGTCATTATGGAGGCGTGAGGTTGGACAGCTAATGCTCTGGTACCTCTTCCTAGAAGGAAGGGGTTTGAAGAAAGAACTGGCAGGGTGTGAAGGGTTGGTGGACAGTTTCTCCCTGTGAATACAGGTGGCACATGGAGCTCACAGCCAGTGATCTTAGATGATGTGCTTGTAACTCTCTCCAGCTGCTTCCTCTCTTGAGCTGTTGTATTGACATACCATGTTGTGATGGAGAGGGTTAGCACACTCTCAGTGACAGCCCTGCAGAAGTGAACCATAGCTTCCACAGTCACTGCAAATTTAATGAGCTGATGCAGGAAGAAAAGTCTGTGATAGGCCTTTATAAGGCTGGTGTTGGCCTCCCGGTTCAGGAGATGGCAGTCCCAAGAAACTTCAAGCTTTTAGGATTACGTGTGTGCACAAGAGAAAATGAAGAAATAAAAGGAACAAATTATCTTTTATTATTATTTATTTCTGCTCAAAACCTTCTGGAAGAGATTTATACCGATTTCCAATATCTCCCCAAACTTTCCTTTTTTATTTTCAATATTGATTTGTTTATTTTTTCATCGCTCCTCACTTCCACTCCCCTTAGCTCCTTTGTAAATAGGCCAATATGTAAAATCTTTTTCTATTTCATCATGAATTTTCAAGAGAGGGGTCCATCTTAGATATAGGATCCTGGGATCCATGCAATGAGATTAGCATGGAAAACCAATTACGCTACCATGGGGGATGGTGGCACATTATGGAAGTTGTCAATTTTATGTTTTTTTTTCTTCTTTGTTGTTGTTTTTTTGCTCTTATGTTAATTATGAACAAAAACCAAGGGAATATTACAATGGTACGAAATCTGTCAGGTGTTGGCCTAAGAAGAGGCAGAACAGAAGGAAGAAGAAAAAAGGACAGAAATGGCGGAAAGAAAGAAATACATGGGTGAAATTACTATAGTTTCATTGAATGCTAATGGTCTTAATAATCCAAGTAAAAGAAAGAAAAGTCTTCAGAGACTTAAGGAGTGTGATGTTATATTCTTGCAAGAAACGAGAAGAACATGACAAGTTGGAGAAAGTAACATCAGCTCAAGTGTTCGCATCATCCCATAGTACAGCAAGAAGAGGGGTGAGAAAGCATGTATCATTTGAAACTGAAACATGTATAAACGATAAAGAAGGAAGATATGTTTTAGTGATAGAAAACATACAAATGACTTTGCTGAATGTCTATAACCCACCCGGGCAGGATTCAAACTTTATGAAGAAGAATTTATTTTTGCTAGTAACAGAAGCAAAAGGTATAACGGTAATGGGTGGAGATCTTAACATGATGTGAATGTATGAATGTAAGTAAGATGAAACACAAATCAGAAAAAACAGCAATGGTGAGAAAAGCAGAGAAAGAAATAGGATTGGTTGATGTTTGGCGAATTTCTTCCAATCCAATAAATCATTATGTAAACAAATCCAGATGTGGGGGAAACAGTGTTTGAACAGATGGAGCCATTCTGTTATTACAAATTGGGCCTAAAGGTTCAGCTGTCCTTCTGATATCCTTTTGGAGGATGGATTGAGACGTGCGATACCTGAGCTGACTGTTGCATTAGTGTGACCCAGGCTGAGGAGAGCGCTGCTGACCTGCTGAATGGCTGTATGTAAGTCATGGGGGACTTCAACACTGCTGAGTGTTATGAGCCTGAGACCAACCAGCATACTTTTAATTGTGTTTATGCATGAGGAAAGGACAGATGCCGGCGACACAAGGCTCCATAGCAAGAGATCTAGCAGAGCCTGGATAGCTCAGTCGGTAGAGCATCAGACTTTTAATCTGAGGGTCCAGGGTTCAAGTCCCTGTTCAGGTGAGTCTTTGCTTTGGTGGCTGTTTGCAACCTTGGAGCTATTCACAAGGAGGTGTTCAGTTTACATGTAGGGGGTTTCGTACTTTATGGACACCTGTCTATGAGGTCCCAGCATCATTGTGGGGGTGACAGGGTGGCCTCGTGGATAGACAAACTGTCCCATAGTTTGACCCCCACAACAGCCGACGTGCTCATATCCCAAAGCCATGTTTCCTGTCAAAGAGACCATGAGCAGAACCAAATCCCCTACCACTGCTCCCTCCTCGATGAAACCAGGGGCGGAGGACTATGGATCAGGCTGTGTCCATCTATAAAACAGGTGACTTTCTCCTGAATCTCAGATTAAACATTAGTGATTTTCCTAATGGGCTATAATTACAGGCCAACATTTACTCAAACAATATATGTCAGACACCACTGTTTACTTGTTTTAGGTTGCTCTGGGTAAAAGCATCAACTAATGCCTACAATGTTATTGAGTGAAATAAGGATAAGTACCCAATCACTGAAGCAATCAGAATTATTTTAACAAATGTAAAGCATTTTGACACCGGTGCAAGGACATATCGCAACGAGTTTGATAGTACATGACACAGGCTCAACAGGACTGCATGTGCAGAGCAAGGGGACAGTGCAAGACATCAAATAGAGAGTAGACTGTAAATATCACTCTGCATACAACCATTCAGCATTCAGTCACTATTTGCATACATCTGCTATCCTTGCATTAGTAATACTTGCAAAGTATTACATCCCTAAGACTAATAGGCTGTGATTTTGATATGATTTTTTCCCCATGAGAAGCAGACATAGCAGACTTGGTGTTATTGCATACAGAGAACGAATCTATGCGGTGAGGCAAACAGAAAACACAGGTTCTGCTCATATAAGATACAGACTGTGAATCAGTACTCCTAAACTTCACCTTCCCTCTCCCAGGTGGGTGGCTGTGATGGAACCAGCTGCCTACGCAGTGCAGAGGCCTACAACCCCCCGACTACGAGTACCTGGCGCTCCGTGTCCGCCATGTTCAACCCCCCACAGCAACTTTGGCACAGAGGAGTTGGTGGATGACCTGCTGTTTGTAGTCAGGGGCTCCAGCGGTTTCACCACCAGCTTTAACGTGGAGTGCTGTGACGAGACGGCCCGGGACACGGAGACCTTCCGGCTTGCCTGGACTGTCCAGTGTGGCCCAGTACCCTGTGTCCCATGATGCCCTGCAGGACCGGTGGGTTGTGTGTGTGTGTGTGTGTGTGTGTGTGTGTGGTATGACTTAAGTCACTTTCAGGGACAAACACCAGACTTAAGACCAGTTGATTGGGGACGGCTTGTGCAATTGGGGACAAAAGCCATGTCCCCAATTGGTAAAAAGCTGATTTTTGGGTCAGTAGTTAAGGTTTGGGTTAGGGTTAGGTTTAGGCAAGTAGTGGTTATGGTTATGGTTATGGTAAGTCTCCAGGAAATTAATGTAAGTCTATGTAAATACCCCAAAAGGGACTTAAGTATAACTGTGTGTGTGTGTGTGTGTGTGTGTGTGTGTGTGTGTAAACTCAAAACATTCAGAGTCAGGTGAAAGGCATAATCCTCTTGTGATAACCATATTTCATATTTCACTTTTTTTTTTGTTACAGTGGAATGACCTTTACAAAAAAAAAACATGTTACTGTACTTTTTAATAATAAACAAAATAACAGGGAAATATCTGGGCTGTAATGTTGGTTGTAGTTCTACTTAGTTCTATTGTCCCTTTGTAAAACAGAGAACGTCTGTATGATCTGTTATATGATCTGTTTGACAGGACAGAATAACAACATTTTAATGTAAATCCATTATTTTTGGAGAAAAGAAAAGTGTTTGGAAATATCCTTGTTAAAATGTACATTATACATTTTTTTTGTTTTTTTCTTTACAGTGTTGGTGTCAAGACTCTCTTTAAAAAAAAGATACCCAATTCTTTAATTTTGACATTTTGATACTACTGTACTTACTATGATGTAAGCCTATACTATGAATTTACCTCCTAAAGACTTATGCAAATGAAGAAAAGTTGGGTAAACTCTATTATAAACTGTGGAGGTGTTTACCCTACATTACAAAACTGTAGGTCAAAATTTAATTTATATCATCAGCCTCCACTTCTATACAGCAACAACAGAAATGTGTTGATAATACGACTTTTACTTGAGATTTGATAATACGACTTTGACTTGAGATTTTGCAGCAGACAGAAGATTTACAGCACTTTGCACACTGGAGAATCAAAACAAAGATGACAACACACTCCTCACACATTGCCTGAAGACACAACTTTATTAATAAACCAGCAAGCAAAGCATGTAAAATACATCGCAAGACGCCCAAGAAAAAAAAAAAAAAAAAAAGAGAAGAAACAGGCATGTATAAAAAAAAACCACACACAAACCGTAAAACAATCAGATGTTAGAGATGGGCAGTTGAAGCCTTGCCAACGGTTGTAAACAGAGTGACACAGATAGAAGAGAGGGAGAGAGAGAGAGAGAGAGGGAGAGAGAGAGAGAGAGAGGGAGAGAGAGAGAGAGAGAGAACAATGAGAGAATGAGCCGTCGTAAAACGTGTGTGGCAGGGTTAAGAGCCTTGTGTGACGTGTTTGTCTGAGGTTGTTGTTTACATCCACACCATAAAGACATTCACAAGTGTCCGGTAATGCACAGGGAGGAGGAAGAGGAAGAGGAGGATGAGGATGAAGGAGGAGGATGAAGCGCAGGGACAATGAGTTCGGGGTGACGCGGGAGAAGATGCGACCCTCTCTCTGTAAGCCTACTGGGGGGGTTTTGTAAGTGCTGCGCTGCTGCTTGAGGTTTTGCTAACGTGAGTCCGGATCCTGCCTCTGATGTCGTGACACTATACAGTAGATGTTGCAGAATACACATGATGCTGGTAGGGAGTTTGAGACTCCCCCCCCCCCCCCCCCCCCTCTCCTGCAGCCCCCAAAACCTGACATTTCTTCTTCTGGGACGGGAGAGAGAGAGAGAGAGAGAGAGAGAGAGAGAGACTGACCTGAAACGACACCAACCACCAGAGATGACAGTGGTAATGCAGTGTGTGGCAGGGTTCCCACTGGAAAAAAAGTCTGGAAAAGCCTTGAAAGTTTGGGAGTTTGAGGGAAATAAGGCCTTGAAAGTGAGAAGAAAGCAGGACTGTTTTAAGTGTTTTTAAATGTCCCATAAGATAAAGGCTTTTTTGAAGGGCCTTGAAAGTACTTGATATCTAACAAAATTCAACTATAGCACCCAAATTCATCAGTATGCCTCAGCTCTCTCCATCCTATTGCATCAGCAGATGTGTGCTGATGTAGCAGCAGTTTGAAAATGAATGATAATACCAGGAGTTTTTTGAGTTGACATGAATAAAAAAAATGAGGCTTTTGTGAAGTCTAATTTTTACCAGTGTCATGTCTTTCCCCCCTTAGTCCTTAAATGTCACCACACAAGTCCTTGAAAGCCACTGAAAAATCCTTGAATTTGATGTGTGGGAACCCCTGATGTAGTGTTACTCTGTTGGTATGGCTCAGCAATGACATGATAAGCTCTCTCCCACACACACACACACACACACACACACACACACACACACACACACATAAAGCTTGTACACAAATGTCTAATGACAATCGATGATGATGGTGACGCCGGCTGAAAATCCCGCAGCATCTTAACAAAACTTTTTGAGCAAAAAAAAAACGATGAGCTCAAACAATCATCCAACACAACACTTTCCCAGCTGCGGACGACACTGCAAAAAATGACGAGTCGTCGAGTGATTTTATCTTGTTTCCAGACCTGTCAAGCTTATTTTGTGATGTTTTTGGTCAAATTATCTCACTGCACTGGCAGATAATTTTGCTTGTTTTCAATAAATTTCACTTGATAAATGCTAACATGATTTGTTTCAAGAAGTCATCATAAAACAATGAAGAAAATCTTGAAACAAGAAACTTTCTCTAGGACAAGTAAATGTCCTGAAAAAAGTTACATTCTCCTGAAAAAAAAAGTCAAATTTGTTGAAACTGCTAAAATGATCTGCCAGTGCAGTGAGACGATTTTACGGAAGCCGAGAACGGCCGTGCTTGCAATTATTTTTTTTAATGCCGTTATCTCGAGATCACGAGTTAATTATCTTGTGATCTCGAGAAAACAAGCTTTGTCGTTTCCTCTTATTACTTATAATGTTTATCAGAGATCAGGAGTGCCATGCCAGCATGCAGAGATGGCGTCTTGACAACTGTAGCAACTGATTTAAGCTGAAAATCGTAACTGCAGCAAACAAAACTACACATTTATGCCTTGACTTAGGTTCCTGTTCAGTTATGAATCCTCCCTGACAGTCATGACAGTGATCCTGAAGGCTGAAATCAGGTGTGATCAAACAAACCAGACACTCATTTTCGAGTTCTCCATAATTATCCCGTGATCTCGAGAAAACAAAAGTCCTTTTCTCGTGATAAATTATTTCGTTATTTCGTTATCTCGAGAAATCTGCCTTTTGTTTTCTCGAGATAACGAGATAAATGAACCCGTTATCTCGAGAAAACGAGCTTTGTTATCTCGAGATAACGAAATAATTAACTTGTGATCTCGAGATAACGGCATTTAAGCCGTTCTCGGCTTCTGTACGATTTCACTAAGACGATCCTAAAATAAGTTTGATAAGTCTGCATACAAGATAAAATAAGTTAACAAGTCGGTGTCTTACTGCTGTGTTGAATTAGGCGTGACAAGCAGCTTGTTCTGTACAGTTTGGCCTCGCCACACAGTCACCTTCCATGCATTTACCTGGCTGCTGCATTAAGGAATTGCTAAAGCACTCAGTACCAGGGTTAGACCGATATGTCGGTTTGCCGATATATTGGGCCGATATTGACTTTTTATTACTTATCAGATATGGTGTCGGTTCATAAAAATGCAGAAAAACAGTCTGTAAAACCTGCGAAATTTCTTTATTGTTTCATTGGTTGTTCAATAATGATTTTGTAGATACATTCCTATTTAAAGGCAGGGATCTACCCAAGAGTTTCTCCTACCATTGAATAGATGCCTGCCTTAAAAAGCTGCTAAAATAATTTCATCAGTCTGGGTTTCAGTGGAGAGTTTTACTGCCCCATGATGGTCTAAATGCTGTTTCAGAGGCTTTAGGGGGGAAAACACTGAATCTTTGTAATGTTTTTGGCTTGAAAATAGTCGAATTTAAAGAGCGTGAACATCGGCACAAAACATCGGCTTCTGCTTCAGTCTAAAAAATATCGTTATCGGCCTTCAAAAACCCATATCGGTCGAACCCTACTCAATATTTACATACATACATACGCAGCGGTGGGTACATACTGAGGAGGTAGGGGGGTTGAGGGAGGTTTGGTTTGACTATCGATTGAGAAATTTCAATAAACGAATAATAAATCTCGATTCGTATTGATCAATCCATAAAGGGTGTGTTGTTGACTTGATCAGCAAAGAGAGAGATTGTAACTGGGGGAAATCTAATGCCTCATGTACAATTAATCTTCGGACTGATTGATTCATCGATTCATTGACTGACTGAATGGAGACAAAGGAGAGTGTTGGTGGGTTTTTTTGGCAGGAGGTGTGCGGTTGTTGTCGACTGTGTTGGAGTTGGTCAGTGTGTGTGTGTGTGTGTATGTGTGTGTGTGTGGTGGGGGGGGGGGCAGCCGCTCCTCACAGGCCGAAGTCAAAGGTCAGGTCGGACTTGCCCATCTTCTGTCTGTACACTGCGTCAAACTTGTCGTTCATAGACACTGTGAAGATGTCCTTCCACAGACCCACGCGACCTGCCGGGACGACACACACACACACACACGCACACACACACACACACACACATACACACACACACACACACACACACACACACAAGTGAAACTGAGTTAGGATTTCAAATTTACCTTCACACAACCTGGACGTCTACATTTTCAGCTATTAGAATATTTAAGAAAGCCTTTATTCAATGTGTTCCCCTGCTACTGATATTCCTCTCACAGGGCAGCAGGGAGGGCTAACAGTGAGAAGCGTTCTATGAGCGTCTTATAAAGCGTCCCGTAGCTGAAAGGTCACAGGTACGATCCCCCAAACACATCATTTGACCTGCCAAGACCTGCTGACTCATTGTAGGTCACTGTGGATAAGAGTTATGTACCAGAAATGTAAAATGTAGACTGACACACTACGTTCACACTGCAGGCCTACTGCTCAATTCTGATATTTTGCTCGGATCCATTTTTTTTTTTGGTCTGATTGTTCATGTTTGTTTGTGTGTGTGACCCATATCAGATATCAATTTGAAAGGACCTCAATCCTGAAATGACACAAAATGAATCAAAAACGTCTGGACAGTCTGTCATGGAAGCCACTGAAATTAACTTCTTTAACTTCTTTAACATCACTACAAAATGAAAAATGACTATTTCACTAATTTTCCATGCCATAATATACATTCTCTCTGGTCAAATGGATGCAGAGTTGTAACGATAGTGACATAAAAAAACAAACACATGAATTCCAATATCACAGTTCTGGCTGCAGTCGGTCTCATGGCCACAGATCAGGTATGGGTCAAAGTTCGGAAAATATATGAATGTGGTCCTGATCAGAAATGGAAAGATCAGATCCCAGGTGTTTTTTTCTGTTCAAACTGCACAAAATAACATCAGATCTGTATCTGTATATGAGGGGGAAAAAAACAACAGAATTAGGGCAGTTTCAGCTGCAGTGTGAACGCGGCCTAATGCAGCCGTGACTCACCTGTGGCGGCGTGTGAGAGACAGATCATACTGACTGTCAGCTGTGTGTTAACCCTAAACCAGGCCAGACACAAGGCTTCCATGCACTAAGAGAAAAATCAGACGGGGAAACAGAAGAAAAACTGACAACAGAAACCAGAGACACACATTACAAAATCAAAACAGGGATGGTAAAATTAAATAAACTCAGAACTTATAACTCGTTAAGCATGAAATAAAAAAATAAAAAAAAGTTTGAAATGGGATGATAAAACAAGAGAGACTGGGCCTCCAGGTTGTAAGGTAACATCTGTGGTGTAGTTACACCTTTCCGCCACACAGTAGCGCTATAATCATTTCATACTGAGGGGGGAGTTCACCATTCAAGTATTAAGGTACAGAACGTCCAGATCTGATCAATTATTTAGGTCAATATACTCATGCAAAGACAGTCATCTTCACCTTAAAAACAGGTGGAGCAGCAAGCATCAAAAAATTGGTAAACAGAGAAAAGAGGAAAGGTGTTTGCTCCCTAGTTCCTTTGTACATATATTTCTTTTTTCACTTTTTCATTTTACACTAGCCTTTTTTGTGCTATAGCCTTTTATTTGCAGTGTGCAGAATTATTTTCCTATTTTTCTAGTTTATAATAATTGGATTCTGGCACCTGCGTCATCACAGCTGACCTTCATCTGCAGCTCAACCAGCATCTTTCACCTTTCCTTTTTTCTCTGTTGGTTAATATATTCATAAATCTGCCACACAAGCCAAACTCCCACATGTTAATATCCAGCTTTCCCCTCTTACAACTGCTCCCGAATCAGATTTATCTAAATGTTTCCTTCCACACTGTAACTATGGGTCCAGGGTCACTGTGTTACAGTAAACGGCTCATATGTGTGTCAAAAGAGATGAATATAAATGCCAGCTGATCCACACGCGTAGTTCAATTCACTAATTCAACAATTTAAATGTCTGCTCTGAACATACAGTATATTATGTTTGTAAGTGTCGTACCGTTTGTGAAAACCTCTTTAACTTCTTTTATAAACACAAAACTTTTTTCACAAATATGCGTCTGTTTTTGTAAATGATGTTTATGATTTATTTATATGAAGGTTTACCGCACACAAGTAAGAAATCATTTATGTGTGGATGGAGAGAGCAAACAGTGTCTCTTATATAACCGTCCTACTTCTGACGCTCAGGGGGCCCCAGGGGGTTAAAGTGACTGTGACATTATAAAAGGCGTCTGACATGTTTTCAGTTTATGGTGTGTGTGTGTGTGTGTGTGTGTGTGCTGTAAAGGCAAACCATTCCACCTTCATGTTTCAGATTAGGTGAAAGGAACAAACTTCTTTTGAAACTGGTGGAAAGACTATTTTCTCTCTCTCTCTCTCTCTCTCTCTCTCTCTCTTTCTCTCTCTCTCCCTCTCTCTCTATAGTATATGCTGGAGCAGTTGAGGCATGAATGGGACCTCTGCATTTGCCCCATATCATCTTACCAGACAGACATGCCTGCTCACTGTGTGTAAAAGGCAGAGTTGCCACACAGTGGACTGTCCTCTTTAAAGCCCGCGCTCACAGTAGACACTACAGGTCAATGCCCTATGTTAACTCTCTATCCACAAACCCTTTTGTTTTTTTGTAAATATGAACTGGAATCTGGGCTGGGCTTTCATGTTGTCTGTGTGTCTAGTGGGATGTTGATTGTGGATTTATTGTGTCTTGTCTGTTTGTATTGAGTCAAGTCTAGTCTAGCCAAGTCTATTCTAATCTAGTCAAGTCAAGGTGATTGTATTCTATAAGTCAAATTGAAGTCTATTCTATTCTATTCTATTCTATTCTAAATCTATAGAACAGAATCGATTCTACTCTAGTCTGGTCGGGTCGAGTCGAGTGGATTCGAGTCAAGTCGAGCTGAGTCTATTCTATTCTATTCTAAATCTATAGAACAGAATCTTTTCTAGTCTAGTCTAGTCGGGTCGAGTGGAGTGGAGTGGAGTCGAGTCGAGACAGGTCGATTCGATTTGAGTCAAGTTGAGTCTATTCTGTTCTATTCTATTCTATTCGTTTCTATTCTATTCTAGACAAGTCAACACACACTCATTTTGTACCAAAGTGATTTACAAAACAGCGAGGTTACAAAACACGAAATAAGCAAAAAATAAATAAATAAAAAAAGCAATAGAGCATAAAAGAACATGTCAGACACAGTGAAAGGCTAATAAATAAACAGGTTTTAAGTCAGATTTGGCTGGTATGATGCTTCAGGGAAGGCTTTAGTCTCAGCGCTGCCACAGCAGAAGCCCTATCATCCATAAGTCTTAACTGGGACCTCGGGAGCGCCAATTCTATTGTATTCTATTCTGTTTCCTCTGTACCACTCACCCCTGCAGATGGAGAGCGCCTCGGAGTTGCAGCACTGCTCGATGAGCTGGTTGCAGCTCTCCACCATGCTCTCCAACTGAGACTTATCACACGAAACACCCAGGAACCTCGCTAACTGCTCCACCAACGTCCCAAGATCCTGCAGAGGAGAGGAGAGGAGGAGGGGAGGGGAGGGGAGGAACAGAAAGGAGGAGAGGAGGAGGAGAGGGGAGGGGAGGAGAGGAGAGGAGGAGGAGAGGGGAGGAGAGGAGAGGAGGAGAGGGGAGGAGAGGAGAGGAGAGGAGAGGAGAGGAGAGGAGAGGAGAGGAGGAGTGGAGAGGAGAGGAGAGGAGGAGTGGAGGAGAGGAGAGGAGAGGAACAGAAAGGAAAGGAAAGGAAAGGAGGAGAGGATAGGAGAGGAACAGAAAGGAAAGGAAAGGAGGAGAGGAGAGGAACAAAAAGGAAAGGAGGAGAGGAGAGAGGAAAGGAAAGGAAAGGAAGGGAAAAGAAAGGAAAGGAATGAAAGGAGTGCAGAGGAGGAAAGGAGAGGAGAGGAAAGGAAAGGAAAGGAAAGGAAAGGAAAGGAAAAGGAAAGGAAAGAGAAGGGAAGGAAAGGAGGAAAGAGGAAAGGAAAGGCAATGCGATTAGAGGAAACAAGATGAGAGGAAAGGAAAAAAGAGCAAAAGAGAAAAGAAGACAGCAGATCGGACAGAAGAGAAGAGAAGAGAAGAGAAGAGAAGAGAAGAGAAGAGAAGAGAAGAGAAGAGAAGAGAAGAGTAAATCGTGGCATTCACAGTGACACAGAGACATAGTGAGTTAATCGCATCCCTCCTGCATTCTTAAATGCTCCTAAGGAAACTGATTCTGTTTCCACAAATACCATCCGCCCACAGAGGCAGAGGACAGTCAGTTCACTGTGCTTACATCATCCATGTGGCATGAGGCTGAGAAACACTTCAGACTCAGCAGCACGGACAAATGAACAAGTCTGTAGACTGCAAAAACTGACAGACTTGTTAAGTTACTTTATTTTGCATCCAGACTTATCAAGCTTATTTTAGGATTTATGTATTTTCTCAGGATAATGTGACATTTACATTCCCTTTTAAGTTTCTCGTTTCAAGATTTCCCTCACTGTTTTCTGATGATTTCATGATAGAAGTCATATTGGCATGTATCAAGTGAAACTGTGAGATTATCTGCCAGTTTAGTGAGATAATTTGACAAAAAATATCATGAAATCAGCTTGATAGAGTCTGGAAACAAGATAAAATCACTTGTCATTTTTTGCAGTGTATGCAGAATACGTCACCTAACAACAGGCTAAACACGGGTTATATATCTGTGTCTGTCTGTGTGTGTGTGTGTGTGTGTGTGTGTGTGTGTGTGTGTGTGTGTGTGTGTGTGTGCGTATGCATGTGACTTTGACTTTGACCGTTGTTCCTCTATTAATTCCGCACACGCAAACAACATGTAACAGGCTGATTCAGCATGAACACTTTGACGCCCTTATTCTCTTTATTTGTCTTCCAAGATGTTTCATTCACACACTCATAATCTTTAAAACGACTTGATTTGAACACAGTCTTGATTGATTCACAGTGACTGGCTTTGTTTGACCGGGTCTTGTCTTCTCATGTTCTTCTTCATTTCTAAGAAAAGCCTATCTATGGAAGGGAGGGTGTACGTGTGTGTGTGTGTGTGTGTGTGTGTCTGTGCCTCATAAAAGTGATAAGACCAGATAATGTAAAGGGACCTTTGGTAAAGCAAACAGCGAATATTGATTTCTACCCTGTTTTGCTCTGTTTCTGTGACTTGAGGGTTTTCCACAGGAGTGTTTTATAGAAAGTACAGATTGTTCTGGATGCCACGTTACTCAGAAAAGGAGTAGGGGGCAGAAGACATACGGTTACGCTCGGTTATGGCCATAGGAAAAGGATGGGGAGGAGGGTGGCTTTTGGGGGGGTGAGTTTGTTTGTTGTAGTATGGATTAGATAACTAGTACAAGTAGGGGCAAGAATACAGATTAGGGTTTTTGTTAATGCTTTATCAATCCAGGGAATGATTACTGGGCACGCTCTTCTACAGCAAGGCCCTGCTACAGTTACACACATTCTGGGAAAATCTGGGGCAGAGAAACTGAATGAGAAATACTCTTCCCTCCTACTACTGTGGAGTTGCCATTGAGCAAGGCACTTGCAGCCAAACTGTCCCGGTGGAGCTGGACTGGGCAGCTTCTGGATGTGAATTTATCTGTCAAACTTTGTCTATCTGACCTAGGCTACTGTATTATTTCATTGTCTTTGCATCAGCCCTTTAAGGATTTCTTGTTTCTCGCGAGATTGGACTCCTCCAGTATTATTGACAAATGTGAAATGTTTTTCCTATACAAAGTATGAGATATTTGTGCAAAAGCGAAAACATGTACTCACAAATATGTATCCATTTGTACAAATCATTGCACACTCATTTAAATGTTGAGAGATAGTTGAGAGTTGAGAGATATTTGTATGTGGGTAGTAAAACACATTTCTAATTTCTGTGTGTATTATGATCCATAAATACACAGTTGTAAATAATATTGAGTCTGTAAAATGTATGTATTTGTTTGCAAATAAAAAATAATGTGTCAATGAATGTGCAATATAATGAACTGTTTGAGTGTGAAGCAGGGTGGTGTTGATTTATTTGTCCCTTCAGTGGACAAATAAATTAAAAAAAAATATATAGTCTTCTACTTTTTGGGCATAGAGCAGCTTCACTAGAGAAGGTTACTCAAGCACTTTCCCCATCTAAATGATCCCAAACAGTCTGGGGAGTCAAACCGGCAACCTTCAGGTTACAATGTGTTACAATGTTTCTCTGAGGGCTTGAGGCCGCCACCATTGACAGGGTTAGGAGCAGAGGTGGGATGTAACAAAGTAAAAAATACTTCATTACTGTACTTAAGTAAGATTTTTAAGTATCTGTACTTTACTCAAGTTTTTCTTTCACTGAAGACTTTTTACTTTTACTCAGTACATTTTAAAAGAAAAATCTGTACTTTCTACTCACTACATTTTCAAAAGAGACTAGTTACTCTCAGGAAATCATCAACTGATTTTCTAAAAAAAAAAATATTTTCAGCATCAGACGGCTTCCATCCCGGAAGCAGCTGATCAAGAGCCAGATGTGACTGGCTGCTTGTTCAGCAAAGCGACACCAAACATTACGGTAAGGGAGAGGGGTTTGTGCTAGGGTTCGTGATTTGAGCTGCAGACTCTTTCTCATCTGCGATTCAGAGGAACGCTCAACAGAAAACCAATTTAGAACATTAGAAATGACTTTTTTAGAGAATGACTTTTACTTTTATACTTTAAGTAAATTGTGGTCCACATACTTTTATACTTTGACTTGAGTAAAGGAGTTGAAGTGGTAATTCAACTTCTACCAGAGTATATTTTTAAATGAGTATTTGCACTTTTACTTGAGTCGGAAATTTGTGTACTTCCACCACCTCTGGTTAGGAGTTGGGATTGTATAATGTTTAGATAAAGGCTAGAGAGAGAAACAGAGTATAAGAGACAGTATTAATGCCAGTGTTACCTTGTACATGTCCTCATATTTCAAAAAGAGGACATTAGAGTCCATACGATGTTCCCAGAATTCCTGAACATGTTCAAACCAGGAGCCATATCCCACTAGAAGAGGGAAACAGAAAGAGAGATACGGAAACAGAGTTAGGAAACTTACAGTAGACAAAACAGTGCATGAGCTCGGTGAACTGCACCAGACGAAAGGTCGCTGTGTCCCGGTACTTACGCTTGTCGTTCATGAAGCGCCGGCAGAACTCCTGGAAGGTTCCCCGGTAGCTCATGGTCCTGAGAGAGCGGTGGAACTGGTAGTACGACACCACCAGGTCCTTAGGGTTACGCGCCATGTAGATCACCTACAGGGGAACCACAGCCACGCCACCCAGTGTGGTTAGATACATAATGATGCTGCTGCTGTAGTACAACGTTGTCAATTTCGGTTGGTTTTGTCTTTTTATTAGAACTGATGGTTTATGTCCTTTATAGGCTGCAGATTAGAGTTTTAGTTATACAAACATTTCTCACTGGAGGCAGAAATAATTTTACTGGTCGAGTTAAACCTCAGTGGGCGGAGCTAAAGAACCACAGTTTATCACAGTGGTAAAGAAGGAACTCTGGTCAAAATATAAATAACAAATGACTTCTTTTGTTTCATTTATTCATGACCATTGGAAGGTCATCAGGCTAGGTAATTGGCTTACCTAGATAGCTACAGGCTAGTATTGCTGACTTAACTTGGAAGCTCAGCTAGGCTAACTAGCTAACATAGAATACTAACACTAGTGTGGCTACACTGCATTTTTTCAGTTGGCAGCAGAGCACCTCTCTTACCTCTTCAGGTTTAGGTTACTTAGCCTTTCTGTGTTTCTTTGGCTCCGCCCACTGAGGTTTAACTCCAACCAATGAGATTATTTCTGCCTCCAGAGCAGCTCTGCCTCTGAGAAATGTTAACTAACTAAAACTCCACTGCTTAAAGGTTGGGCCAGTTTTATGAGACTTTAATGAGATTCAAAAACCATGCAAAATTTTCAAAAATTCACGGTCATCAATCTGAAAATAAGGCTCTTTATCTAAATTCTTGCAGAGAGAATCCATTCTACATCTGTGGTTGAAACTCAGCTGATTTAAGCAGTGAAAAGCCACGGCTGACAAAGCTACTCTGCACTGTCCCGTCTGTGTGTGCTGACCTTGGCCTCTCCGTTGTGCATGGCTGTGGGGAGGAAGCGGTAGGGCAGATGGCTTTTGATCAGACGAGGGGACGTCAGCTCCTGGGGAAACACAGTGGAGTCATCAATATAATCATCAGTCAATCACTAAACTACAGTCATTCACTTACTACTCATGCAGACTGTCCAATCTCTGGCTCCGTTTTTGATGTACTTCTTCTCTGGTGTTTTTACAATATTACCTCCGCCAAGGAGGAATATGTTTTGTTTTTGTTGTAGTTTGAGTTTGAGTTTACAGCCTGTGGTCCCTTCAAAACACTATATTTAATTTAATTTCCACTAATACCTTTTCATTAGTTGTTCAAAATATTATAGTCAAAGCCCAGCAACGGACCTGTCCAGAGTGTCTCCCTGCCTTCTGCCAAATGTATCCTGAAAGTTATTATGTAGGAAGAGGAAATGAATAAATCAATGAATGAGCATTGTAGCCTAATCGTAACCCGGAATCAGTTACAATACCTGTATGATGTCTAGGCCAGGTTGGGGATACTCCAAGACAGGCAGCTGCTCATCGATGTTCATAAGGCCGATCTCGTCTGGGTCTGCTCCCTGGCTCACTAGATACACTACCTCCTGGAGTAGACTGGTACCTACGAGGAGAGACAAGGAGAGACAAGGAGAGACAAGGGACGATGACAAACCAGAGCAGGCAGAGGACAAGAAGGAAAATGGGACAGAGAAAGTGGTATAGCTGTATGTGCAGGAGAAGCACTATAACAGCATTCAAGTGATATATAAGCAGTATCTATTCCATTGTTGTACTGTTTTGAAAAGGAAAGAGTTGGTGCAAGTATAAGAGAGCACCTGTGGTCAGCAAAACCCTTCTCTGGATATTAAAAGGTTTTATTTTTCTTGTGTTAAATTACATCTGGGAGCTTCCACGTACAACTACAGTCTTCCACTTTTGGCCACCAAGCAGCTCAGGTTTAAGTGCCTTGCTCAAGGGCAACTCAGCTGTATTTGTTGAAGGAAGAGAGAAGGGTTACTCATTTATTTTCCCCTCCTAGCTCTTCCCAGGCAGTCTGGGGATTCAAACTGGCCACCTTCCAGTCCCAAGCCTGCTTCTCTAGCCATTGGGAAGGGGGAGGAGAGAGTGAGAGTTGCAAGTATAAGGAAAGCAATGAATAACGAGTAAACATGTCATCCCCGACAAACGATGTAGGCAGTAGGCGCCCCCTTAGGCCGAACAGTAACATCATGCATCATCTCTCCAAGTTTCATTAAAATCAAACCGATGGTGTAGCAGTTGTGGCCTTTCTAACATTGAAATTTTGCCCATTAATTATAGCGCCTCAAGCAGGCCAATCAGTCTAAGAACACAGTGCCAAAATGCATCATCCCTCCAAGATTAATCAAAATTGGACCAGTGGTGACAAAAAAATATGACAACATGTAAGTAATACAGTTTCTGTGGTCTTGCTGATGTTCATGTCATGTCAACCACTCCTTTAGTTTCTTGTTTGTCTTTCGTTGTCATGCCAATGTTCTCAGCGGTGGCCCTGTGACTCATTTTGGTTTGCAGATGTGCCTTGAATCTGCCTATCCAATCTAACACACTTCTCTTGGACAAACAGGAGACCAATATCACAAGAAAATGAAGCCTGGAGGCTGATATCAGATACAATCATTAACCCACAATGTCAGACTAAACTTGAACATCAGTTGGATTCTATCACTGAGCAGAGGGAACGGTAAAAGCTGAGTGTCGTATCAGTGACTCTGATCAATATCCGCACCAGGAGCATGCCCATGCACTCCTGCAGAGAACAATGTGTTGGAGGAAGACTGATGGCTCAGTGAACGAAGAAGATGCCAGCAAAGCTATAGAGTACAGTCTGTGTCTGGCCCTCAGGCTGGACACATGCTGGCAGTGAATCCAAATGATTCAAACTATTGCCAGTTTCCTGAGAAAATCTTATAGCTGCAAAAAGTCCAATTTCACGAATCAAAAAGAAACTCATTAGTATCACTTATATGCTATATCGTGCATTTTGCATTCTGAAAGGGTTTATGATTTGTTCCAGTTACAAAGTGTTTTACACGTGAAAGACAACATCAGACTCTCAAATAGACTCTGACTCAGACTCTGAAATATGAAGTTGGAGGTAAAAGGATTTGACTCTATCAGTCAATCAGCCCTTGAGGAGTTTAATTCATCTTCTTAATCTTACAAAATTACTGCAGGCATGAAAGTAAAACATTATTATACTTTGCTGGCAAAATAGTTGCATTTTTAAGATACAATAATCTGCATTTTTTAAATACTGACTGATGAATTTAAATGAGTAGAATTTGCCCAAAATGGATATTCTACTTTCTCACCCCGGTGAAGAGCAGATCTTTATTTTACAGTTGCAATTTGTGCTCTGCTATTGTTTTCACTCAAAAAAAAACATGAACCATGAACACTAAATTTCCCTTTCACTGAACTGAACTGTCACTGGGAGGCTACAGTACACATGCATAATGTGTACTGCATAATGTGTTACATGGGGACGCCATTTTGGTTCAACAGGGTGTTCAGGGTGTTTAAATGCACTTAATTTTCATTTGACAAGAATCCCATTTATCAATTCTGTCAAAGAAAGTGCACAGCCTGCATCCAGAGAGGAAGATGTTCTCACCTCTGAGCTTCTGATTAAACTGCTGTCGGTCAGTGATGGACACAGTGGCTCCGGGCCAGTGTGTGTGTGTGTGTGTGTGTGTGTGTGTGTGTGTGTGTAGATGTACTGCCTGTAGAGAGAAACACTTACAGATTCAGTTGTAAACGCACAGTCATCACAGACTACAGGACAATCCCCATTCCCTCTATCTCTCTCTCCCTCCTCTCTCTCTCATTTCAAAGGTATCTGCTCTCTTATGAGGAGGCAAATCCATTCAGTGCTCTGAATCATTACTAATTTGTATTTTTGAGGAAAAAAACACCATTTCTCATCCTTCTTGGATTACAGAATAGCGCTAATCCCATTGGCCAAGGTTGGCATGTGTGAGCCAATGGCATCGCGGCTGTACCAAAGCCCGACCATGTGGCCTGCCATGTGCTTCCTTTGCCTCTGCATCAGTTGGCAACAGACACGCCAACGCCGAGCAGAAGGAAGGAGATAAGAGAGAGGGAGTCGCTTTTTAAACTGCCTTTTTACCTTGGAGGTTTTCTCTCCTGAGCACATGCAGCTGCTGTCAGCTGGAAACCTCCCTGCATCTCCAAAATGTCAACTTGTCAGAAACAAAGAAAAACAGCCTTGTTTTTAGCTGGACCTCCATGCATTTTTCAGTTTATTTTATAGGTTTTGAAAGGTGTTCATCAGCCTGGGGCTGGTAGAACTTTCTCAACCCCATAGAGGAGAATGTAATCCTTCACTTGAAGTTGAAACTATCAAAACTGGAGAAACAAAGTTTTCATCTGACAACGAGTTGTACACTCATGTGTGATCATGAAAAACAATGAAAGCTGTGTGATGGATGGGAAGTGAGAAAGTACATCATGTTCAGATCGGGCATTCATGGTTTTTTATATAAACAAGCCGAAACACTCCAAATCCTGCAGGGAAAACTATTGTTCTTCTATGAAAGCGTGCATTCTTGGCATCTTCCACTGTGCAACCGCCTTGGGTCGGCCTGCCAAGACGGTTTTACTGGGTACTTCCAGTTCTGGCAATTCAGAATGTCATGGATTCATGATGTCAGCCTGACAAAAACACTCTTGATAAGAGACCAGCATCCCCTTGCACGTCTGGCTCCTGCAGACAGACTCTATCTTTTATTTAGAAGCTGATATGTGGGTTTGTCTGTGTTCGCTGTGAGCCATTTCACAAACTGGCCATGAAACTGTTCATGATGTTGGTTGACTCAGGCGCTTCCCTTTAACTAAGTAAGAGATGTCTGAATTTTAAGTTCAGAGCCATCACTTTTTACAAAATGTTGCATGATTTGTTATCATAAAATCATAATAGGAAATGTAACTGGCATCAGAAAGTCTTGTAATAATGTCACAATGGCTTTAAAGTAATGCTTCCATAACCAGCAATACACAAAGATAAACTGAGATAATCTAATTTAATCTCATTTAAATCTAATCTACCCACCTACAAAATTGATTGATAGCACAAATATTACAATAAATTATAGTACTTTTTAACAGACAGTGGGTAACTTGAGTCTAGGGTTGACAAAATAACACTTTTACAGGCTGGAACCTCTGTATTTATACACTTAACTATTTATATAAAATGATGATAATGATTAATTTTCCCCACACAATGAAATGAAATGAAATCTGCATCTGTCCCTCCTTCAAACACAACATCTCAGGTGATTTCTCAGATACTGCTGGTCTGATTTGGATGAAACTTGGTGGGATTATGCATTTTGGCACTGTGTTTGTTTGTTTGTTTACAGAATTACAGTGATTGGCCTGATGAGGGCTCTATAATTAAAGGCCAAAATTTTAAACTCAAACATCATATCTCAGACAGAAGAGAAGTTACAAAGAGCGCTGCATTGTTAAAAAAAAACAAAAATGAATGCTGGTGTCAAAAAAACAGGGAAAATAAAACTTGTTGCAGTGAAAAATATATTTTATACACATTTTTCACTGCAAAAAAAGTGTGGCTCTGTATTATTTTTGAGAATGGCCCTTTTTTTCCACATTTTTACATTTTGCATGTTCTAGTACTAGAGACCATGATCTATCTCGCTTCATAATATCTCAGGCAATTATGGTCCGATTTTGACACAACTTGGAGAGAAGAGACATCTTGTTACTGATTGGCCCAAGGGATCAGTGTTTACATGTTTTCAAAATGGATGTAAGGTTTTGGAAATGAATCCTTTATATCTACCCTCCAGTTTATCTCATAATATTCATACTCAGTCTTCTCTCCTCAGTCAGAGAGAAAGGAGAGTATGCCAGCAGAGTGTAATTTAATCTTGTCTGAGACCGGTGAGCTGAAGGCCTCTGGCTGCTGTGAAATGGGAGGCTGCCAGCACAGAACTACTGCTTACAGGACAAAATCTGAACAGCAAGTTTCACGGTCTACTACACACAGGAGAAGCTGCATGGCTCCACAGTTTTCTCTCACAGTGTCATATGACAGAGCAGCTGGCGTAGTGAGAGATTCACCTACTAATAACACCCTATGCAAATATTCAAGTATTTATCCTGTTGAATAGCTGTTAATTGTTCTAATCAAGCCTGCATGCTATCTGACTGTGGCCTTCTCTCATTCTTTTGCTGCTTTGGCTCTTTGATCAAAATGGAAGCAGATGCAGGCATGTAATGGAGGCTGAACCCACCTTTTTATATGCAAGATAGAGTTTACCTATGATTTTCAGGCTGATATACATACTTTAGGTCATAAATTCATAGGATACGATATAGTAAGAAGTATCAAACTGCAGTAAGTTAAATGATGAGAGGGTCTCCTAAGGGGAAGATGGCATAAAGGAATGATCATCTGAAAGTATAATTGATTTTAGTTCATATATGTGGTTGTTTGCCTTATGATATTTACCAACTGGAGGTCATAGTCACCTTTTTATTTACCACTATCATCACTGATGCAGATGTTGCTAACATGCAATGCTGCTGGATCTCTGAGTTAGGAACAGCTGAAGAATTTAGTATAAACTGAATATTTCAAGGAGAGGTGTGACTGTCTTCTTTCTGAAAGGTTTGTTAAACGAGCACAGATGCACGGAGAGAAGAAAAGACACAAGCTGGTGGCAAGTTCTTTTGTTCTCTAAGTCAGATGAGAATATCTAGGGTTTTTGTTTTTTTTAAAAACCACACACACACAGGGAGCGGGAAACATGAAAAGGCATTCTGGACCATTCACATGTCTTTGAATGGATAAGGACCAGGCACAAAGTCTTGGTAAAATATATTAAAAAAAGTTACACAGCAGCACTAAGGAGTAGAAAGGAATGGAAGAGATAACATGTAGGAGTGCAGAATGTGGAATTACAGACTGAAACTAAAATAAAACATCGATGGACATTTCTCTCACAGGAACTAAAAGATATTTTCCATAAAAATAAAATCCCTTTTCCCTTTTGTATGTACTGTGCTTCAGCTGCCCACCGGTCACGTGACCAGACCCACCCAGCACACAGTGGGCACCGTGCACGTCATGCAGCCTGCATGCAGCAGCGCTGCGCAATGACAGTCTGAATGTAAACATTAACTTGCATCTCCGGCTATTTAGTGCAGATGAAGCTGCTGGCGGTTTGATTGCGGCTTGATGGCGTTGAGCAATATAATGAATGAGGCCATGCAGGCGTGATGCGGGCTAATTAATGCACTAGCGGCATTATCGATTTACTTATCAGCCTCTGTTTGTTGACATCTGATTAGTGTCTGTCGATGAAATAGGCTAAGCTACTTCTTGCAAAAGGTGGAGGCCTATAAAATGTAGTCTAGTAATGCTGCACAAGCGCAATGAAAACACACATATTAGATAAGCCTGGGAGTTTTAATATGAAGGATGACCTGATTCGTGACTTTAAACACCAATTATAATCAGTATGACCTATAAGCGATGCAATATTAACTGTAGAATGAGAGGTAGGCGATAAATTATGGCCTAGCCTGGTCGCTTTATTCTGTTCTGTTCTATTTTGTTCTGTTCTATTCAGTTTTGTTGCTCTGCATACATCTCTGCTACCATCAGACGAATGCAGTGCGTATTGGTGCCATTGGATCAGATGAAACTTTAATGATCGGCGGTGGGTAAATGCAGCGGAGAGCAGGAAAACACCGACAGGGAACCAGACAGAACAGAGGGGGATCTACCTGACTTGGGATAGGTGACGATCCATATGTCACTACTTCTGAGGGAGAAGTTGGCAATCTCCTCCATCTTCCCTCTGCAGAAGGGCGGGAGCCGCACTCCATCAAACTCGAAGTATTTGCTCTCAAACTCGATCGGCGTGCTCGGCGTGTCTGCCTCGCTCTCGGCCATCCTCGACACCGACACCGAGATTAAAAAAAGAAAGGATTTTAAAATCAATCGCGAGCTGGTGGTGATGATGATGATGATGATGGTGGTATAAGACTGTTTCGGATGTTTAGGCTTGCTTCGGATGCTACGGCTGGCGAATGAGTTGACCTTCAGCCAATCACGCAGGAGAGAAGTGATGTAATGCGCGCGCACGCCCTCAGCATCAGGACCACTCTCGCCGTTCCCGAGGATGCGCGCGCCCACGCTTTTGTAGGAATATTACACATCTCCACTTTAAGCAAAATCACTATTGATTTATAGTGAATTTGTAGTGAATTTAATGTACATGATATTTTGTATCTCCTATGGTATAACATATTAATATTCCTATAATATTTATATAGAAGATTATAGTGTCTCTGGTACTCAAAAGTGAGTTAGTGACCTTATCATGATATTTTTACCTTTTATGGTATCATAATTTTCCCTTAGGATACTATAGTCTCTAGTTTTGTTGGCATATTGGTCTAATGTCCTTCTAAAATGCATTAT
The DNA here is from genome assembly GCF_046629955.1 of Centroberyx affinis. Lineage (NCBI taxonomy): Eukaryota > Metazoa > Chordata > Actinopteri > Beryciformes > Berycidae > Centroberyx > Centroberyx affinis. The sequence goes on from NW_027280583.1 coordinate 79,186, forward strand.
AAGAATTTACTAGAATTAATTTTATAGTTATTTTTCGTGATGGCATTTTGTTTTTTGGCATTTAGCTGATGCTCTTATCCACAGTGACTTACAAGGAACCTACAATTCCTAAATCACCAACATTACAAGCAATCAATATTAATCAGTGATGTGGTAAATAAAAAGATGGGTACACCTTAACCTGCAGACTGTGATTATCAAAAGGCAAACAACCACCAATGTAAAAACCCAACTAACCCAAATCAACCAGTTTAACAGAAAAGCATTAATTTAAGACTATGATTTCCCCTACAAGACCCTGTCCTCATAGAGCCTAACATGCAGCAGTTTGATACTGTTTACTAGGACGAATACTCTGAATTTAGGTCATAACATCAGCCTGAACAAGAGTGTAAACTCTATTCCACAAATACAAAAGGGGTGAACTGAGTTAAGTGGGTTTACAGCCCTGATAGACAGGAGTGCAAGGGCCAAAGAAACAGTGAACAGACAGTATGATCTACATATTTCTGTGTCCCCAGAATTACCATGTGGGAATGTTGCAGATACTGTAAATAATCGGTAAAGAAATAGGAGTAGTACGTTTTTTTGGGGGGGGGGGTTTATTATTATTTTATCAGGGTTTTATTTTTTGTTATTTTCATTTTGTTTCGTGCGTCAGTCGAATAATGACTTCACTGCGCTTCATCCAGCCCTTCTACTGCTGATTGGCTCTCACGGAGAAAGGGGAAGTGACAGCGATGCCGCTCAGCCAATCATGCGCCCCGTAAATGATGTTGCCTTTAAGTTCTCCTCGTAAATCCCAGTACAAATTTTGAAGTCCTAAATATGAGAACAAGCAGCCACTCATAAGACAGAATGAAGAGGAGAAAGTCTGCATCAGGCATGAAAATTACATTTTAGTCAATTTATTAACCAAAAAGTGTTGTATATGCATGACCACAGGAAGTTAAAGTGTGAAAATAAAATACTAATAATTTAAACATAATGTCAAACAACAACATAGGCCTACATAATAATAAAATACATACCTTTTGCAATCAGTTGTTGACATGACCTCTATACCTTCTGACCCATGAACGTTACATATTTTGTTTTCCTATCGTTGGCTTTTTAAATTGTAAACCAACGTTTTAAAACATTTCACGGGATTACAAATAATGAAAGTAGCCTACCGAACCTATTGTAATGAACGGAGATCACGCATGTTTGCGATATTATCTCAAACTACAAGGGTCCAGGAATTTGTCAGGCTGTAAATCACTCTACTTGTCATTTATTAAGCGCATTTCCCTCACGCTACTTTCATTCTGCAGTGGCAAAACAGCAACACACACCGAAGACAAAACGAGGACACACTGCTAAGGGAAACAACACATTTGTACACTTCGGAATTCTGAAATTTCCGACAGCACATGAAGGCAGCATTATCGTTCCAGACACTTCCCCATATAGAACCAGTTGTTTACCTGTAACTCTGCCAGTCAGCTGCTCTCATCATTGGAGGACTGATGCCTGTGTGATCTTTCCACAACAGCGGCACGCAGTCAGCGATCTGTCCCGAAACGAGGCTCCCCAGCCGGGGCATGTCCTGGCATGTTTGACCTAAACGGAGGATGGAACCTGTCTTTCGCCGGTTGCGGGTTCCTGGGGATTTACCACATCGGAGTGGCCAGCTGTCTGCTGGAGAAAGCGCCGTACCTAGTCCAGGGAGCCAGCCGGGTGTACGGGGCCTCGGCCGGCGCCCTCACCGCCGCGGTGCTCGCCAGCCAAGCCTCCATAAGTAAGACAACATGTACGGGCCGGGGAGCCTGAGGTTTTACGCAAGCTTTTACGCAGCAGTTGAGGATTTCCACAAGTCCTCTCTTTTACAAAAATACATTTCACATACAGGCCTGCTTCACAATATGGGTTAGAGATATGGTGTAAAATGTATTTATTCATATAGAGTTAGCCAAAACATATCTTGGATTTACTTTCAGTTACGTTTTCATAGGTTTTACATAGGAGGACAATGCACAAATACATTTTTGGCTATTTTATGTACAAGCATATAACTAACCATTCTGAAGTGAATCTGAAATATAGGCCTGTATATGTTTCTAATATGGGTTCACTTGTTATCTTGTGTAAGTTCAAATTGGAGTTATGATGATAATACTTTAGATATTCCAAGCAACTTATCGCCATACATTGATACTTAATTGTAATATCTCTTTTCTTACGAATATGTTTAGAAATAGGTTTCAGCATATTAAAAAAAATAGACCAAAAATGTATTTATGCATGTAGAGCTGCCAAAATACATTATGGATATACTTTCAGATATGTTTCCATATCTGAAACATAGGAGGGCAATGCAATCCAGTGTTCAATTGAATGTCATGTACATATACAAATACACTTTTGTCGATTTTTAAAAAAATATTTTCAAACATATCTCTGAAACATATTCTGGAGTCAGTGTGAAATATATGTATTTTTTGCAATATGGGTTCATTTGGGATCTTCTGTAAGTTCAGTTATTAGAGTTATAGTGATAATATTTTCAATATTCCAATCTATTTATCACCAAACATAGATGGTTGAATTTTAATATCTCTGTAGCCTACAAGATTAGATGTAACCTATATTTATTTGGCCGCTATCCAAAGTGAGGAACAGCAATGCTTAACCAAATGCCTCTAATAAGATCTGACCATCTATCAGAAGCAGACAGCTGAGCTTAACAGAGAGGGTTTAAGGGCAGACAATGACTTTAATGTATGTGTGTATCTGTTAGAGTTTGGGAATGAAACCACAGGATCGCAAGCCAACATGCCCGGTCTCGCCGTGGAAAGCATGAGTCAGTGAGAGATTCGGTCGAACGTTTCGCTTTCTCTCCCATGCAATCATAAAAAGTGACATGATGTCACCGGGAAGCCGGGGACACGCGTGAGTTGGAGATCGACCTGTGCGCTTTGAACCAATGGGAAACACAGCGGCTCGGTATTCGACAGTGAGCTCACCCTTCACAGTTCACTGAGTTCACTGTCGGTCACTGACTCATGCTGACTTCTGCGAATAAGTCAGCATGTTTTCATTGGCTGTAGATTGACTGGGAATCTTCAAAGTCCTGTCCCCCCTAACTCCCCCTCTCCCCTTCTCTCGCTCTCTCTCTCTCTCTCTCTCCCTCCCTCTCTCTCTCCTAGCTAAATGCTGTGAAGATGTGATCGAGGTGGCGAAGGAGGCCAGGAAGAGGAACCTGGGCCCCCTCCACCCCTCCTTCAACCTGGTCAAGGTGCTGAAGCTGGGCCTGAACCGCGACCTGCCCGCCGACGCCCACACCCTGGCCTCGGGCCGGCTGTGCGTCTCCCTCACCCGGGTGTCCGACGGGGAGAACATCTTGGTGTCTGACTTCAGCTCCAAAGAAGAGCTCATCCAGGTATTTCTCTTGGTTTATGACATGGGCGTCTGTGGGTTATTATCTGGAGGGGCGGACTGGGCTGCTGTGAAGAGAGATGCATGCCACAGGACATGGATTTGTTCTGGTTTAAGCCTGTGCTCTGTCTGTCCGCAGGCCCTGGTCTGTAGCTGCTTCATCCCCATCTACTGCGGGCTGATCCCTCCGTCCTTCAGAGGAGTGGTAGGTGTCTCTGGTTGAATTCCCCCATCAACATTCTAGCTCTGTTTTCCCTTTGGCTGCACAATTCATCGTAGATAATCATATATCGCGATTTTATGTTTCCACGATTAATAGTCATGTCATTTGGCGATATTGAAGTGTTTGTTAAAGGTGTGGTAGCCTGTATCTTACATTACATGTGACCAATCACAACCATTGAATGGGCAACATGCAGCCATGTCACAAAACAAAGGTTAAGATGGAGAGGCAGGTAGCTCCAGTGGGAAAGAAAGAGAGAAACCTTACATAGACCGTCTTTGGAAAAACGCAGCGTTAGAGAGGAAAATGAACATGATTATCTGTCATTTGGAGAATCAGAATCAGAAAAATGTTATTGCCATGCAACAGATGGTTGATAGGAATTTGTCTTGGTGTTGCATAAACAGCAACAACAACAGCAACAACGGAGACAACAACAATAAACCCCTTGTCGCCATAGACCGGCACCATTTATGAGATACTTTGTTTTTAAACCAGATGACAAAAAAAAGTACAGATTCTATGCAAAGTTTGCCTTGGGGTTGTAGCTGCACCCCAAAGTAATAAAGTAGTAATTTATGTATTATTTGAATTTTGTAAAATAAGATCCAGAATGAATAAGAGTCAAAACAAGACTTTCTAGCTGCTGCTACTTTGAGAAACTGCACTGATAAAAAGTGAAGATAAATGTTAGAAAGTAATTTTGTTTCCTGAAACAGAACCAAATAATCATGATTGATAATTGTTATCACGATTAGCAAAATAATCTGCATTACCATTTTTTCCATAATTGTGCAGCCCTAGTTTCTGTCTCCACTTTTGCCTTCACTTTGACTTATCAGCTGCTATTGGACTTTGACGGTGAACAGGAGGGGTGACTGACTTTATCTAAAAATTGTGCAACGGTGTGAGTGTGTGTGTCTTTGTCTATCTGTGTTGCTCTGTTTGCCAGCAGTAGTCAATCCGTGCGTAGACCTACGTCCTATTTCCTTTGGCAGGTCAGGCAGAATCCTAACTAAATCCACCAGATTGGATTCGGACACTTGGGACCAGAGTCCAGACAGAAAGAGTCACTGGGGCAGAAGAGACAGAGAGACAATCCTCTGAAACATGTGCTGCATTCGAGCCTGGACTCTCTCTCTCTCTCTCTCTCTCTGCCTCTCTGTGGTCTTCTAACTGTATTTCACACACTCTGAATGGAGGCTGTTGTCCGGGTCTCTCTGATGACTGGAGACAAAGTTCAACCTAAAGACCACAGTGCTTACAGTGTGTCCTATAAGTAGCTGCAGGATTCAGTTTTACAGTCGGCTATTTAGAGAACTCCCTCCGCTGCGGGGCTTGGTAATGAATTCTGTACATTGTGTACTTTTCACTTCCTAGATCTCTCGCTGGCTTAAAGCCTCCTTCAGCTGACTCATTACCTCTGTGCCTCAATGTGCATTAACTCTGCACATATTGTCACGTTTTCCTCTGGACTAATACCATAGGGGAGAATAGACAAACACTAGGAATAATAGTCTAAAAATAATACTTAATTTGTGTAACACTTTTTTGAAACAAAGTTCTTCACAATCAAAACAAACAGAAGACACAAGCATAGTGTGAATCTCAATATACACATTTCATTATCTTTCCCTCTATTTCCCCGTTGACCTATATTTCATCAGACTGACCTTTCAAACAGGAAAACAAAACACAGAGGCTGCATTTTTTCACCCATTTTGTCATCTGCCAGCGTCTGTGCCACGCCGAATGGGATTTTAGAGCTGGCATTTAGAATAAGGTTAATTCCCCCTCTATGACATTTTAAGCGCATTAAATCAGAAAGCCTTCCTTTCATTTTCTGATCGGACCTTGAAATGAGACCGGAGCGTTTCATTACATTCACTCATGCCTACAAAGATTTTAGTGTTGGAGAGATGTAATGATTTGAGATGGTGTTTTTTTTTTTCTGAAATGTCTCGTGTGAGATGCCTTAACTCCAAGCTCCGAGCAAGTGCTGGCCACAAAATATGGGAATGGTTTCAAATTTGTGACCAAAATTTGTAAATACAAATAACCGCTTGTGTCGAGTTAGGGGCTTCACAGTAAATTAGCGGTAGCTATAAATGCATTACATTTTAATACCGTTCTACAATTCTCTATGTATACTGTATCTGTGCCTGTTAAATAAATTCAATAAAAATAGAAAATGCATTGCGTGAAAATATCGCAACCCAATCCGTCAAAAAAGTTGAAACTTGCTGAACTTTTGAGAGAGTGCAGGTAAACATCATCCGCTAATGGATTATATCAGCCAATGAAATTTGTACCAACTGCTTCAAAAGGTTTGGAGCCCCGCCCACAACAACGCAGCCTAGCTGGTTTCAATGCAGACTTGTTTCTGAATTTGACGGATGCCAAATGTCCCAAGTGAGCACCACCTTATGCAGGGATGAAATCTCTTCACTGACTCAATCTCTTCCTCTGTAGCGTTACGTGGACGGGGGCATCAGCAACAACCTCCCCCAGTCGGAGCTGAAGAACACCATCACCATCTCTCCGTTTTCGGGCGAGAGCGACATCTGTCCCCGGGACAACTCCACCAGCTTCCACGAGCTGCGCTTCACCAACACCAGCATCCAGATGAACCTGGGCAACATGTACCGCCTCAGCAAGGCCTTGTTCCCACCAGAACCCAAGGTAGGAGTCTAGAGGGTGCGATCAAAAAGATGAAGACTGATGACTTTTAAAGTGTTTGACAAGAATAACAGTAAACATGTCTTCCCCCACGAATGATTAAGTCCTCATCTGGGCCAATCAGTAACAAATATGTCACCTTGTTTTGATCTGTCATTTTGTCATTTTGAATGCTGGAGTGTAGCGGTGAGATGCATCATTTCCCCAAGTTTTGTCAAAATCAGTCTTGAGATATTGCGCATGACACATGGATGAGCGAACAAATGATGTAGTGCCCCCCTCCCTTTGGGCTGATCAGTGTATGAAAAATTGAAAATGTGAAAACGCAGTGGTGAGATGCATCATTCCCCTGAGTTTCAGCAAAATCCAACAAGTAAACAAACATTGTAGCGCCCCTTTAGGCCCCTTATCAGTGCAAAATGAGACGCACCATTCCCTTAAGTTTCATGAAAATCCAATCAGTGGCGTCTAAGATATTGTGCGTGACATACAGACTATTAAACAAATGTTGTCGGCCCCTTAACACCTCAAACCACTTGAGAGCGTACAAGAATCTTTGCCTTGGTTCGACCGAGACTTGACCAAAATCGTTCCAAAGGAAGGGTCATAGTTTTTGCGGCACTACTTTTTTGTTTCACCTTCTCCGTTTCCTCCACTGCCCCCTTTACCGCTCAGTTATCAGTAGAAGCTCGGTGTACTTTTGGTTCTATTTCCCTATTGCGATTTTTCCCCCCCCTTATCCCATGTTTCCCCTCATTGTTCCCTCTTGTTGCGATGACGTTAGGTAACTTGTCAGATGAGGTGACCTTCAACCCTGCTGGGGTAGATCTCTTTTGCTGTGTTGTTATTGTACAGCCTGCCTCCTCAGCACTCCCCTCACGTGTGTGTGTGGGGTGCTGTGCCGTCTGGACCTCAAGATTATGTAATTCGGTTCGCAAATCTCTGTGTGTTCTTACGACATTCTTGGAACGAGGAACTGCCTCTCCGTACCACACGACCTAAAAACCGCAGGGAAACTAATCTGCTCATACGCACTCAAGCTGTCAACACACACACACACACACACCATAATGACGTTTAATCAGCCCATATGAACTACTCACTGCAAACACACACGCATCTTGGCTCATGCATTACCGATGTAGAAATACAAAGAATTTGAACATCAGATAACGGAGCAAACTGTGTATTCTGACCTGCGACCCCTAGTCAGACTGTTTCGGCCAATGCGGGAGCTGTAAGAACCTCTGCTGATGTCAGCTTTACCTCTTTTACTGAAACGTTTGCACTTGTGCAATAACAAACTGACTCTGAGGATGCGGTGGTACCACAGTGACAGGGATGGGACATGTCATTAACCAATAAGATGATGATTCTCTTACAGATTTATAAGTTAGATAATGAAAAGATCTGCTGTTGACTTTCTATCAGACATTAATACTGAATAAAGTATCTCAGGTGCATCTCTTCATATCACCCTCCTGCTTGGTGCTTTGCCAAGAACTATAAACAGATTATAGAATCTAATCTAAGAAAAACATGGGAATGGCAGCACTCCAAAAGACATAAAAAAAATGTTAAAGAAATATCTATGAAAAACAGAAGAATGGCAGCGCTCAAAGACTTGTAAGAAGTCTTTCTTAAACTCTTCTGTAAGTAGACTTCTTTTAAAAGTCTTTCGGGGCGCAGACATTCCCATAATTTCCGTGGATTTTTTTTTTTAGAAGTCATGGATATTTCTTTTTCGTCCACTTTATTTTTATTTTTTTTTATATTTTATTTTGCTTTTTCAAAGCCAAACACAATAACAAACAGCATATAACCAACAAACGACTGTACAAAGTCAACAAGACAGCAAACAATAAACAAATGAAAGTTAAAATCAAATAGACACCTTCCAAAATAACAACAAAATAATATAAATAAACAAAACATTGAGAGACACAGGGCAACTTCTCACCTCAAGAATCATATGGTCAAGCACATCATCAATGCAGGAAGACTATACAGAGGCACAATCAATCTGGTGCGATGGGAGGTTTTCCATATAATCCACAAAGGGTTGCCATATCTTGTAAAATGTTTTACTCTTATTCCTCAACCAGTAAGTTATTTTCTCTAGGGGTATACAGCTATTAATTTCAGAGAGCCACATTCCAATTGGGAGCGGGGCATCTGATTTCTATTTTAACACAATAAATTTTTTAAGCAATGGCCAGCAAAATTTCTGTGAGCCTTATAGCCTTAAATTTTATCAATCTATATCTAGAGTTTAAAGTAGAGGTGACACCATCTCTGCACAAGTCACTCCATAGTTCCCCACCCAGATTTATTCCCAGGTCTTTCTCCCTTTCGTGCACTTTATTGATTCAGTGTCTTTCTCACATAAGATTTACTTCTTTCTTTCGCTAGGTAATGGCAGAGATGTGTCAGAACGGTTACAAGGACGCTCTGCGGTTCCTTGAAGACAACAGTGAGTATCTTAGTGTTATGGCACCATGATGACTCTCCAATAATGTATCGTTTTGTGATTACATATCATACCCAGTTGCGTTGTATCCCTATCAGCCTCTATCTCTTCATCGCCGTTTATAAATAGCTCAACCTTTGCAACATGTGAGTGATGTCATGTTTGTGACGGCAGACCTGCTGCTGCTGGAGTGTCCGACCGCTGGCCCCGCCCCCTCGGAGCCCCCGCCCACCTGCTGCTGCAAACACACCGAAACCACAAAGGAGTGGGTGCTGCGGCGGCTCCACCTGCTGCGCAAGCAACACTGGTGGCTGGATGAGCAGATCGACCTGCCAACGCACATCAAGAAAGGTGGGAGGTCGTCTCAGACTCTCTTGGCTTTGAGGGAAGTTTATGCCCATTAATGTCACTGCGGCAGTATTTGGTTTTTTACTTCTCCATAGCACAAAATGGCCATAATATATCTGTGGGGGGTTGATAGGGTTGTCTATCAATACCAGTGACTCAACGATTTCTCTACCAAATGCTGAGATTTCAGGCTTTCAAGTCACTTTCCACCGGCCTGTACTCTTGTTTTGGAACAAAGAGTCCCCACACACTGAAATAAAAAAAAACAACACTCCCAATTAGGGCTGATCAATAATTCAATATTATCATTTATCGTTTTTCAGTGGAACCATATCATGATGATATGATGATATTGTCATATCGTGATACACAATTCTGCTGTCTAAATTGATGATAGCAAGCAAATTATATTTAAAAACTGAGACAAAATGAGGTATGAAATATTTTATTTGAGTTTTTTTGACATCACACCTAACATTACCATGCAGTTCAATGCAATGAACATCAGCTTGATTATTTAACATGTGATTTTGCATATGTAAGCCATATTATCATATGTATCCATATGAAAACATTCTGTACTTAATCACCCAACTTTACTCCCAATCCCCCGCGATTGCTATGAGCAAGCGACCAGCAAGGCGTTTCAGCTACGAAGCATAAAAAGCCTTGTCCTCAAGCCAAAAATGCAAATGACAAAGCAGTATTATTATTCCAGTATTTTGCATGGTGATATATCACCTCTTCATGAGACATTTTTATTGGATCTCCACTCCTAATTTTGTTATCTTACTTGTCTCTATGTGAAATCGTTTGTGGAAAGCTGTGCCACAGACTTGTGTAGGAGGAGATAAGTTCTATCAATGTTGCTGCAATTCCTACTGATCGCCAATAGAGGTCAAAGATCATATATTACGTAATGCCCCTCTAACTGATATCTTTATAATGATGTCATTATGTCAGCTGATGACTTATATGTCCTGGTGTCTGTGTGTGTGTCAGTTTTCTGTGAAGCTTGCCAAGACAAGCCCGGCCTGTACGCCAAGGTGTCGGAGATGCTGCCGATGAGAGTGGCCTCCTACATGCTCATGCCCTACACACTTCCAGTCCAGTCGGCCTACTCAGTGGCCCAGAGGTGAGTGTAGTCCTACACACACACACACACACACACACACACACACACACAGCCCGCATTTGGTAGTGTTCCCAGCAAGCGAGTGGCAGTGCTGTCGGCTTCAAACAAGCAAGACTGCACTCCACTGCAAACCTAAAAAGTGCCAGTGTAATCATATGCAGAGTTTCCTGGCTTAACTAACAATTAATGCATTACACAGAGACTCCCTCTAGTGGTCAAGATATAGACGTACATGGCTGAGACTCTGTGTCCACCAGGAACTTAGCTTTACAGCACTGGTTTCTTCTTTTTCCCATTATCTTCAGGGATAAGAGTGGTGCTGCACTGAGATCATAAGCAAGTTTTTAGCACCCAGAGCGTCAACAGAAGTTATTTTATTAATATTTCAGTTTTAAGCAAAAGAGCACCGCACTTCACAGACCGGTTTCCACACATCCCACATTTACATTTAGGGCTGCAAGCTAAAACTGCGGTGCCTTGAGGCCGCAGCAGCTACCAGTTCTCACCTGTACCTTGACAGTCTGTAATTCCCGCTCTGCCCCGGCCCAGGTTTGTGGAGTGGATCCCCGAGGTGCCCGCTGATGTGCGCTGGCTGTTTGGGGTGGCGGGCGACGTGTACCGACAGACCTGGAGAGGAGCAACAGCAAACCCCAACAGGTAAGAGATGACTGGGGATGGGACAATAACCGCCGGTATTACTGTGTATAAGTCTTAGGCATCCAAGAGTTTTTATATAAATTCTTAGATGTTTATTAATTTTTTTCTGCATTAGTGTGTCAGTGTACTGCTCTTTATAGTACATTTTTTGATATTTAGAAACTTTTCATTTAATTATTTTTGAAAGCATCTTCGCTTTACTTTTTTTCTTTTACATGTGCCTAAGACTTTTGCACAGTACTGTGTATATGTAAAACAATAATGGTGAGGACATTTTCTCCAAAAGGGGGAGTGCTCTAATACATGTTTTATTCATGTTACTGATTGAGTTAAAGTGGCTGCAGGACAGTATAGTGCTTTGTTTATTTTAGATACTGTCTGTATTTGGATTTTTATTTGTGTCCTTACAGTTTCTATAAGCTACACCAGCATTTTATTATTTTGTTTTTTAAGAAAGTGGAATGTCAACAGTCAAATGTCAAATGATTGATATGATAAATTTGTTTTTAATTAATTGAAGCCTAGTACAGTACTGTTTAGAACGTATTCATCTTTTTAATAATTATCAGTATTGGCACAGGCCTATAGATGACTACTGCCTTATTCATGAGTTTTGGATAGAGTCTACAGAATGTATTTGAATCTTGTAGCGAGATGCTGACGCTTTATAAAAAACATTTCAAGTGTGCTCAGGCAAAAAGGTTCAGGATCTGGCAACTTGATCTCCTCACTCATCTCATATTAACTAACACATTTCAGAGCAAGCTGCTTCACCAGCGCACATCAAAAACGGCTTTTGCAAACTTTATCAAAGCAAAAAAGCAAAAACGTTTGATTAAATTATCAAGCTTTCGGTCCTACATGCATCCCTTAGGCTTAAATGAGGATTTCGATATGAAAGCTGTGTTGTAAACAGAGTTTTTTTAGGTACTGCATACATATATTTGATGATAGCTTATGACCACTGTTTGCGCATGTAACTGTCCCTATGTGTAAATATGTAAATATGTATGTACTGCTTTCTGTATGGCTTTTGTGCACTATATGCTGTTTGTCTCGATGGATATATTTGTGCAGTATATCCTTATAAAACTACAAAAACTCTGAAAAAGATCACTAGAAAAGAATATGTGGCACAATTGATTAGGCTGTTTGAGGCGGTTCTTACATATACCTGCCCATATATTTGCACTGACTGTATGTCCTGATGAAACTCAAGTAGGACCAAAAGCTTCACAATTTAATTTATATTTATATTTTCTTTGTTTTCCTTCCTCAGTACTGCCTTTCTTGCAGCATCTCAGAGTCTTTTCTTATAGCAGCCTGTTTTGAAATGAATGAAACAAACCAATAATCGTCCGTGTGTTCGACTCCACAGTGAGCCGTACCTGAGGAAGTGCCTGAGCCTGCCCCCGTCTGCGGAGAGCGACGGACGCGTGGAGAGAGACAAGCTCGTGGCTCTCTCCGCCCTGGACCTGCACAGCAACTACTGGGAAATCCCCAACTCTACCTCCTCCTCCTCTTCCTCCTCCTCGTCCCACCACCACCACCCTCCCAGCACCCCCCTCACACCCAGCCCCTCTCCTCGACAGGTCTGCTTCTTTGTCGGCTCGCGGGACGAACCCCCCAGTCAGTGAAAAAGACACGGGACCGGACACTTTTATCATATTCCAGCTCTCTCCCGCTCCTGATCAGTCCTGACGTCTGGTTAGAGGAGATCTGTGAGGAGCCGGACAGTAATTTGACAGATGAGATCGAACTTATGAATCCGTGTGGTTGAACCAATGGCCGATGGTTTTGTTGGTGTTATGGACACAGTGACGTCTCTGACTCTGAACACTCCAGGCTGCACCAAGTGCGTTGTGTTTTAATGAGTGCTGACAGTGTCACTACTCTCTCAGGATGTTTTATGACCTGTTTTATCGTGTGACACGGCAACGTGTCTAGTTTTACCAACTAACTACAACTCGACCTACCTAGTTGTCTGTATTAAATTCGTTCAGATGTAGCATTCATTCCTCATTCCAGTGCACCAGCTTTATCTTTGACAAAATGGAAGTATGTGCTGAATATAACTTTACTGAATCAAGTCTGTTGTTTCTTCTCAAGTGCCTCTCTCTCTGTCTGTCTGTTTGTCTTCTTCATCGTGTCTGTTGGTCGTCACGGTTACGCGATACCCCCAGGTGCCAATAGAGGGCTTTCGGGTGACGTAGTGCAACTTCTGGCGGCCATATTGGAGGTCCTGAGATCTTGTGAACTGCCGGTTGCGTTTCTAAACGTACAACTTCATCTCAACAGCATTCAACAGACAGGGTTAATCCCTGTGCTGTTTTCTGACAGGGACCAATGTTAACATTAAAATTGGTCGTTTTGCTAAATTAGCCTGCTGGCTAGCTAGCTAGCTAACAATACTAATATCTGGCTGTTCAGGCAGAAACTTTTAGTTCAGGTTAACTGAGCTGACAAGACAGTTTACTGTGTCACAGCAACTTAAATTTGGAAACAAATCTATTTTATGAGACCATTTACTTTACTTACTTATAACATCATTCACTTGACCTACACCAACACCACAACAATCTTTTTCAAGCATCCTTCATTTTCTAGTCCAGTGTTTATATATTTACCCATTATTTGTGCATTAGGCTTAAGTCATTTCTCTAATGGACCTCCATGATGGTGCCAGATGTGGTTGTTTGGAGATTTGTGACACAACTGCAAAGCCTCTATTGGTTTCATTGTTTCGTTTGACTTAAAATTGCCAAATTCAAAACACTGATGCCACCCAGACCTGTAGTGCAACAGTGTTACTGCAAGGTGCAGTACTGAAAATGTCTGCAGTGTGGCATCTACATCTCTGTATGTCAATGTTATCAGTGCACATTGCCTGACCTTCAACTTGTGAACCTATTTTTCTTGTTGCTTATCACTTGAATATCATTTTTTGTTCATACACTGTGATATTCTGTTTTAAATTTGAACAATTTCAAAATTTGGTCTGGTGTTCTGTTTTTGAGTGGAGACTTCTAAGTTTTTATTCCAAGTTCAATAATTACTATTTAATAAGAACGTACATAATAAGAAAGTACTGTGGTTAAACCTGGTATGAATTTGGATAGTTTTTGAATGTGTTTGTTTTCTTATTGAACTCCTCTACTCAGAGAGCTGGTGCAGTGGTCAAGACCCCCATGGATTGAGCCACACATTCCCCTGGTCACCTGGACTGAATTATTATAATAAAATAATAATAACCTCTATTTGTATAGCACCTTTCATAGACAACATGCAGCTCAAAGTGCTTTACATCAATAGAAGGGAGATTTAAAAAAACAAAAAACAGATAACAAGCAAAATGTATTGCATTAAAGGAATCAAATCCAAGTAAAATAGAAAGATAAAAGCACACAATCAAATGAAACAGTTAAAATGAAGGCTGATTAAAAGCTAAGCTGAAAAGATACATTTTTAGCAGACGTTTGAAAATGCTTACAGAGCCTGTCTAATATTCTTTGGCAGGGTGTTCCACAGTTTAGGAGCAGAGTTAAAAAAAAAAAAGAAGAAAAAAAAGGCTGCACCCCCAATCTTCTTTTCAGTGGGATTTTGTACAACAAACCAGCAGTAGAGGACCTGAGGGATCTTGATGGTCCTAAGCCATTAAGAGCTTTGTATACAAGTAAAAGAACTTTAAAATCGATTCTAAAGGACAGTGGGAGCCAGTGCAATGAGGCTAAAACCGGAGTGATATGCTCTCGGTTCCTTGTTTTTGTTAAAAGTCTAGCTGCAGAGTTTGAGATAAGCTGAAGCCTCTCGATATACTTTTTAGGGAGGCTGGTAAAAAGGGTGTTGCAGAAGTCTAGGCTACTTGTAACAAACGTTCTGGGTTAGGAAGGGCCGTTTGCAAATATTTCTAAGATGAAAGAATGCTGTTCTGAAAGAATGCTGTTATATCAGGATTTCACTCTTTCCTGGATGTGCCCTTCTCAAATATCCTCTCCTGTCTAAAACAAAAAAGGAAAATGTGATACTTTTATTTCCTTACATGTGGGGAGTAATGTAAGCTACATGTAATGAGTGATTTCCTGCAATAATTACCAGTTGAGATTAGAAACCAACACATTTCTTCTTCACCCATGCTTGCACAATCAGTAGGGGAAGGTGCATCAAACTGTGGCAGGTGGTAGGTTTGAATCCCAGACCAGCTGGTGAAATCTGGACAGGGAAAGAGAACATAAGAAACACTCTCCTCTCCCTCAAAAACTGCTATAGGTGCCCTTGAGCAAGGCACCCAACTCCCAGTTGTTCCAGTCCAACTGTTGGTTCTACTGGGCAGTTCCCAGGTTTGAAGATGTGTTTTTGAAGCAGAGAGCTGCAGAAAAAAAACATCATAGGTGCTCAGGTCTACTTTTCCCAGTTTAAGTGCAAT
The DNA here is from genome assembly GCF_046629955.1 of Centroberyx affinis. Classification (NCBI taxonomy): domain Eukaryota; kingdom Metazoa; phylum Chordata; class Actinopteri; order Beryciformes; family Berycidae; genus Centroberyx; species Centroberyx affinis. The sequence continues at coordinate 94,541 of NW_027280583.1, forward strand.
CCCCCCACAATGCACTGCTCGCTCAGCTGTCAAACTCCCGACTTCCTGGTTCGCTCCTTGCCAACACGTGAAAAACACCCACAGCTAGCCACAATGCCAACAAACACCGGGATAATGAATGGAGACGAGAACGAGGAGTTTAATGCTTTCCTGGCTTTGCACGCTGCGGCACTGCACGCCTCCAGAATACCCCAAATTTACTGGAAGAGCCTGTACTACAAAATTGTCAACGAGGTCTGAACCCTGCTAGCTAACATGCTACCTAGTTAGTGTTAACAACGAAACATTAATGCTGTGCAAAACAGACATGCTGATGTGACAGGATCATTCATTATCCTCACTTAACAATTAGAATACAACATTATCTTGTGTTATGACTGGATAGTTAGCTGACATTTGCGAGTACCGTTGCAACACGAGCCCCGATATGTTCAGACTTTAGCGCCGAACTCCATTCACAAATCTGGCAGCTCAAAGTTTTCTTGCTTATCGGCAAATGTACTCATCGGATAGAACATGACTTAAGAACTTTTCCAAGGCATACAAATAATACACCAAGCAGCATGCTATTTCAATTTCAACCTTTATAGTTGGTTCACAGGTACCGACAATTACTGTGAAGTTAGGCTATTTTGGGGTTAGAAAATAGGAGGCAGACCAATTGTAAAACTTATATTTTATTGAAACGAGTGCTTCTTTGAGTATTGAATGTATGCCGAATTGAAGAGTGGACCCTAACACTTCCTAAAACGTTTTAAATCGGATTCTAACAGGGGCACACGGAGGAAAAGAAGTAAACTTTAACATTTTTGATAGGTTTTTGAATAGACGTTAGGTTTCTGTATTCTTTCCTATTTATTCTCATTCATAAAGTGATCTGATGTCTGTCCTAGATTTATGATGCCGGGGAAGTGTTCGGGATCATGCAGGTCCACGCAGAAGGCGAGCAGGAGGATGCAGAGGACGGGGAGAGGCGGAGGGACAATCCTGCAGCAGAGATCACCTGTAAGGTGGTGGTGACCCGGGACAGCGGGCTGCAAGCCTCAGAGCCGACCAGGTGAGGGCGCTAGAGTCTATTATCATTCCATTTAGGTTACAAAAAAGCAGACCAAATAGGCATATTTCCATTTGGCTAAACCTAAATTCAAAATATGGTCTTTAATTCTAAATAATGTGAGGAGCAGGTGAGTGTGAGGAATTTGGATTTGTACTAATTCTTACAGCTCAGGCAGATATTAAGGAGCCAGGAAAATATTTATGACATAATGCCTCACAAGGTCAGAGATAATACATGAGGGAGAATAATGAATCCCACATAGAATAAGAAAGAATAATAATGGAAGTATTTATCCGCATTAATTCACATTACAACAATCAACAGATGTATCAGTGTTTAGTTTACTAATGCCATGATTTATTATAAATGGCCGTCACCATTACAGATTTCCTTGTTGTTAAGGGATTTTGTTCTTACTTTTACAGACATCTTTTACTATGGAAGATGAAACTTTAGACTTTAATCAGGATAGCTGAACTGAGCTGTCTTTGGGAATGAATTACAACTGAGAATAAATATTGCATTTTTGTGCTGCCACCTCCACCTTTTCGGAGAAGGAGAGGCCAAATTCCCATGTTGTTTTTAGAGTCTTTATAATAATCATTGCTTTTATTTTCTGTCCATCTGTCCACCCTCCTCCTGCAGTGTTTTCCTGGTGGACCATGCGTGGACGTACCGCGTGGATCACGCCCGGCAGCAGCTGGAGCAGATCCCCGGCCTGCTGCCCAGGATGGCGGCCCTCATGGGGCTGGACTTCCACGGAGAGGCTCCCGACCCGGACACGGTGGAGCTGGTGATGGAGCGCATGTGGAAGTACAACCAGACCTACCAGCTGTCCCAGGGGGTATGATGGGAAACGCATCTTTCCACCTCCCTTCCCCCCTTTGAAGAATAATAGAATCGAAATAACGTCTATTTTTGCCATCGCTCGATTCAGTGTTCTCTTTAAAGTGATGTTGAACTTTACTAGTACCTTGGGTTGTGTATCTTCCTCCATGATAAAACCCCCAAATCAGTGATTATCTGTTATCTGTTGCTCTGGTAGAGGAGATTGGAGAATTGTGTTGTTTTTCTCTCTCCATTCACTGCCATTATATGGAGAAACAGACCTGAAAATCACACTTCTGGCACATAAACAAACAGCGAAATCCGGTCGGATGAATCTTATGGAAATAGTAAGTTTATCAACAATTGTAAATAGGTGAAAAAAGGTGGGATGACAAGACTTTGACAAAGCAGATTCAGCCAGTATATAAACGAGTGTGAGGGAAATTCTTCTATTTGTAAGAGAGTTGCTAAGTCTCAGAAGAATAATTCAATGTAGATGTGATGAATCAATTCTTTATTCATGCAGCAATGGGGAGAAGTACATGACAACAAGGTCAGTAGTTTTCTGAAAGGGATTATCAGTGTTGTAGTTTTTATACAGTGAAAGAAACAAGTCTAAGGGCATGTGTGGGTGTTGCAAGATAACCTTTGTCATCGGCACAGGATCTGCATAACCATGTCTCTTCTTTTGGCGTTAGAGCTTCCTCTTTCCAGTTGGGAGTAAGCACACTATGTAAATCTGAGATAGGCAGTTGATGTTGATTTGCATCCCAGATGGACAAACACACAGTTCATTGTTCGTCATCTTCTCGCAGTAATGTCCCATGCTTCTAACACATTTCACAGCATATATATAATATAATCACACGTCCCTAAACTATTCGTCCTTCATCATGACAATAGGTCATAAGGCAAATTTACTTCTAAACGTTACAATCATGAAATGTAATATTTTTCCCACACGAGTCTCACATTTCTTGCCTTTTTACAATTATTGGTAAACTTATTATTTTTCTTTGTTCCGTCAGCATAAGGTTCCTCCGTCCGGATTTCGGTGTTACACATGTTCAAACTGAAAGGTTTAATAAACATGAAGAAAGCGATGTCACTTAAACACAATTCAGCAGCATGACTAGTTTTTTTATATATATATTTTGTCAGAATCTGCTTTGTTTGCGTTCGTTTGTGTGCTAGAAATGTGATTTTTGAGTTCAACATCACTTTAATGATGCATGCGTCATGGAGAAGAGAAGTACGCAGCAGAAGGAATGTTTCAGTTCTCTGAAATGGAGTCACTTTAACAAAACCTTTATGCAAAAGGCCAAACACTTACAAGGATAAAGATTCACTAGACAAAGCAACGTCTGGTGTTCACATCACTGCCACACAAACTGTGCAGCACCTTCATCAGCACTTTCAGTATCTTGCAACCTTTCTGCTTCACCTGTTATCACCTGAGTTCACATGATGGACATACAGTATGTTAAGCAATATTCTGCACTAAGCATATACACTAACCCTAAAGACATTTTTTTCCACACTTTTGCACCCTGATTTTCTCCTTTAAAATCCCCCTTAAGTAGCTTCAAAGTTAGGAAAAAAAAAAAATTGTCCACGCTGTACAACAGTGCCTCACACATATTCTATATCTGCTCGTTCCAGTGCTTCATTGGAGCTATAGCTGCTTATATCGCGTGAAATATTCAAGGCCAAGCTGCCATTTTTTTATTGCTGCACCATTACCTCAATGGAAAAAATTCAGCCTGACATGTTTGGTGTCTTTGGAAATTTAAAATAAAGTTCTGTGGGTTTGAACAAAGCTTATTTGTAATGATGCATGAGTGTGTATGCAGGGTGGAAGAGGTTAAACCCAGTTCTTCCTCACTACCATTTTTGTCATGGATCCATTTCTCATTTTTCTTCCATTAAACTGACTACTTCCTAAGACGGGAGCTAAATGTCCGCCGCAAAATGGCTGCAAGTGGGAGAAAAAACACATCAAGTGAAAGCGAAGTCTAGCTGCCTAACAATAACTCTTAATCCTCTCCCTCCTTCTCCCTGTCCTCCCCTGCTCCACTCTCCCCCTCCTGCTGTGTTTTCGGGGCCCAGACGGCGGAGGAGAAGGTGCCGGTTTGGTACATCATGGATGAGTTTGGCTCCCAGGTGCAGCACTCGGACCAGCCCAGCTGCGGCATTGCTCCCTTCTTCTACCTACAGGGCCAGCTGACCTACAGCGTGCTGTGGCCTCTGCAGGACCTGCAGGAAGGAGGTAAACACAGACACACACACACATGCACACACAACACACAGATGGTGACCAGAAAATAGTTTGATTGTAATTAATTAGTTTAGTCTGTGTTTCATTGCATGATGGAGACTTGAGGTACATCTTAAAGGGATAGTTCACCCAAAAATTTTAATTTCCTCCTCATGCCAGTTTCTTCATATATCTTACCAGGAGTTCTCCAGGCTCACTGCCGGAGAAGCTTTCTTCCAAACAATTGCAGTAAATGGAGGCGAGTCCTTTAGGCTTCAAAAAGGGCAAAACATTTCCATAAATATCCTCCATACAGCTGCAGCATAATCCAAGAAGATCCTAGAAGGCCCACCTGTAAAGAACTTTATATATTTGATATTTGCTTTTGTTTATGATCATGTAGTCAAAAGCACAAACGCAAAGAAGTCTGAATAAGATGATACCATATCTAGAATAATTTTGATGATGATTAATCATCCACTGGAGTCCAGTTTGTTACTCATTCACTCCCAAAGAGTGGGAAAGACCGAGCAGCAAGTTATGAGTGATCTCTCTTAAATGAAAATGTCATTTAAGATAGATCAAGATAGATCAAGAGGTAATGCATGCATATTAATCTTTGCAAGACTAAATAAAATATTTTTGGTGTCTCTTGCCAAGTTGGTCATGCGGTGCGTTTCACTAGTCGTTTCAACCGGCACTCGTTGACTTTCCCTCGGCACTTTCCCTCGAGGGAATCCCCTCCTCCATCTTAAGTGTCATTCCCTTCAAGGGCCGAGGGAGCGAGTCAACAACGATGTAGACTTCACAAGCGCATATTTCCCAGGATGCATTGTGATCGTCCGTCAATTCCGGTGCACGAACAGGTGATATATATAAATGCAAGTAAACAAACAAAATTTAGAGGATGTAGACATATTTATGAAATGAACTCATCTGCAATATTTCATTACTCATTGTTCTTTGTAATTTTTATTATTTATTCTTATTATTAATTATTAGGCCTGCTTAAGGGAAAGTGCATTCCATTTCAAATATTCTGCTCCCCCTCGGACCCTGCACCCCAGCTCTGCAAGTGGCCACTCGCGTTACGCATGGTGCTACGTATTACCAAGTGCCGAGGGGAAGTGAAGGAGGGCCGGTTAAATGACTAATGAAACAGAGCTATAGTGTCACTCAAAAAAAACGTCACTTCACTTGGACTTGTCAGCTCAAAGGTAAACAGCGCCACAGTGGAGAAAAAACACAAATTGGTTTCACTAACATAAGATCAGATAAGATAACACTTTATTGATCCCCTTGGAAATTGGAAACTAAAATGAAAGGAAAAGGAAACAGAGGATTGTAAAAGAAAGAAAACAAACTTCTTTTCTGTAATTGAAGACCAGAGGCCCGCTGACCTTATTGGACATTTCATTGTGGATTACATTTTCATGTCAACAGCTACTTGGTTACAGCAGGAGACTTGAGATTGGTGAGTGCAATTTGTATTTGTAGTTCTTTCAGGCTTTTTAAGTGGCTTAGGTCACAAAATGCTGTTTGAAAGCTGTGCTGTTTTCGCTGTGTTTTGTGAAAGTTGTGGTTTGCCATTTGTTTCAGGGTGTTAAGAATGCAGCAGTGTCTTCAGCAGAGCTTTGGTGGAGGTGCTGCTTGCTTCTACGAGTCTTCTACTGCCTTTCAGCTGCTACCTGGAGTATGTCTATCTTAGGGCTGGGCAATATATTGATATTATATCGATATCGTGATATGAGACTAGATATCGTCTTAGATTTTGGATATCGTAATATCGTGATATGGCATAAGTGTTGTTTTTTCCTGGTTTTAAAGGCTGCATTACAGTAAAGTGATGTCATTTTCTGAACTTACCAGACTGTTCTAGCTGTTCTATTATTTGCCTTTACCCACTTAGTCATTATATCCACATTACTGATGATTATTTATCAAATATCTCATTGTGTAAATATTTTGTGAAAGCACCAATAGTCATCCCTACAATATTGTCGCAATATCGATATCGAGGTATTTGGTTAAAAATATTGTGATATTTGATTTTGTCCATATCGCCCAGCCCTACTTACAACTGAACATTTAACCCACTTCATAGAAAATACCGAGATATATATCGTGTATCGCCATTCAGCCTAAAAATACCGAGATATGATTTTTGGTCCATATCGCCCAGCCCTAGTCTGTCTTACAGGATTTGTACAAAGTTAAGGTTGGAGAGTATTGTGGTTGTTGTTGTTCCATGGCTTGATGAACCGGTTGGTTGATAGATTGATTGTTGATAGTTGATAGTTGATTGATTTTGAGGTATTGACTGGCTGATACAGTGTGCGTTTGAGGAATCCATGAAAGTTATTCTCACCTAGGCGCCTATTCGATTTGTACCCTGAGAAACTGGAGCATTGTACAATCAAGATGTTAAATGAGAAAACTTGTCAGTCGGTGTGTGTGTGTGCAGTTGTTTTTGTTTGTTTTGTTTTTTTTTAATTCAGCTTTGCTTAAAAAATGTAATCTCCCACCACAGTGAGATCCCTCCTGCGGCACTGATTGGATGTCGGCACCATTCATTATGTGATGGAGAAAACTAAATTCAGTGTAACGTTTGCGCATGTCGTCTGCTTTCCTGAACAAAATCCGACCATATTTCGACTTCTTTTCCTTAGCGCAGATTCTCAGAAGAAAACTGGAATTCTTCTTCTGTAAAAATCTGCTATTTTGAAATTCCTTTCAGTATTTAATGATTGATTTTGATACCAAATATCGGTATGGCACTGTCAATGTTTTTCCAGCTCTACTGACGACCAAATTTATGAATCGGAGTCAAATGCATATATTTCTGATACACACAAGAGCAGAGTGGATAGGTTGAATGTGCAAAGGGTGTCACTCTAGGCCCAAGTCACTCAACAGTTGTACACATTGCTTTAAATAGAAGTTACTCAATGTTTCAGAAACTGTTTTTATTCAGATATTATTCTATAAACCCACCGTTTTCTCTTGGCCCCATTAAGTTTGTTCTGAATTCTGTTATTGGCTCAGATGCTTACAAATAGTTTTATCTCAGACTGACCACAACAGTCCCCTCTCCACCGTTTTTCAAGTGGAATTTATTTTATTTTTTTTCCCAAGAAGTGGAAACAAATGAGCCGTGCACCTTTGATCGCAGCTCAGTTAACAATCTGTTGTATGTATGTGGAGTAACTGAATTCACACTAAACAGTTGGGTAATATGATAGTGGAATGCAACTTTTTATAAGTGGAAAAATATGCAAAAAGATGATGGATTTAAAGCAAATATCCACCCTAAAACACTTAAACAGTTAAAAAAAACCATTCACATTCTTATTCACATTGATAACTGGCCAAACGTAGACAACATGACGTCATGATGAGATATTTCCAGCAGCAACAATGGAGTTTGATAGCAGAAAATGTTTCAGTGATCTAAAACATCAGCTGTAAATGTCAGGTTTTGGTGTCAAAGAGCGAGGGCTTCTTTCTAGAGCCGCCATTTTGCACCAAGAGACGTTCAACAATCATACAGGGAGAAATCCATCGGAGAAGAGGAGAGAGACCAATTTCTCCACTGGCAGCAGCCTCAATAGACCAGAATGCAATGCAGCCACAAGACTTGCTGCGCACTGAGTAAGGGGTTCAACTCTCGCTTTTTCTCAACTGAAAAATCTTGCGCTCTGTCGCTCTTACTATGCCATCGCTGAGCAAGTTCAAAGGCATTCTGGGAAATGCAGGAATTTACTAACTGAAGTAGAAGTAGACGAGGCATGGTAAGGGAAAGTGTGTTGGGTGTGAAAGAAATCCTGGATTCTTCTCAGCTGAACACTGGCCAATTATAACTGGACTCATGTACTAACGTCAACTCTTAAGTTGCAGGTGTTTCCTCTCCAACAGAGATCTCTTCTTATTCTTATTCTGGCCGACTCAAGGACAGAGGCAGAGACTCCCTGTGTCTGTCTGGACTCCATGGAGATAACAGCCTCCCTAACCCCCCTCCTGAGCAGGGTGTTCAACATAAACAACATAGGCACCCACATGACTTCACTGTGATATCTACAGTGTAACATAAGCACTCTCACTTTATTGCTAACAACTACATTTGTCTGCAGTGTGTGTGTGTGGACTTTGCCTCTATTGTTGCAGCATCTCCTCATTGCGAGTCTTTATCACCTTGTGACCACTCTCACAGATGAAGTAACGCGTGACTACGCTTACGGCGAGACAAACCCCCTGGTGAGGCGGTGCCGTCTGTTGCCATGGGTACCAGCTGACCTGGACGGGGTCAGCACTGCCACCCCCGAGCCCTCCGACTTATACTATGAGGTAAGGGCAAACACAGTCGCTTTTATTCTGATATGCAAGTTAGTTTACCTTGTTCCTTGGTGGTGACACGCTGCGAGACGGTTACCCATACAGGTGTGATGCGAGCAGCTATTGATAGTGTCTGATATCAATGAACTGTCAAGGTAAACTAAGTCAAGTATCTAGTTTTATCATTTATTCATTATGTTCTGATTTACCTTTCACCTATATTATGGACAAAGAGACCCTAGTAGAGACATTTAAGTGAAACCAGATGTTGAGGTTCTGTTTTGAAGGTGTCCTATAACATGACTGCATGTCTGACAAACACATGTGGTAGACGCATGATCAGGGGATGCCCTCTCTCATGGCTTTGTGCCAATTGGTTGAAAGTATTTAAGAAAATATGTATTGACCAACCACAGATCATTTCTTTGTCTCTTAGAAACTATATAAGGATCAAGTATTCTGTTTTTTAGTTGAGACATACTGATGTAAGCTTTGGGTGTGATCTTATGTCTCCTTATTATTGACTCAATAATAATCTCATTAATCTTCAAATCAGTAAGTGGCTTGTGTCTTTACTTTGTGTATGAGTCCAGTGTTTTTGACAGATTTCCACGACAGAACAAAATTAATTATTATTAATTATTGAATAACATCAACGACAATTAAACAAAATAGGTTCTCTTTTTAATGTTATAGCCCATCTAATAAAGATGCAATGCTTCAAATACAAAGAATAACCTTTTATTATTCAAATCCACACAAGTTCCTGGACGTAGTAATTGTGTTGAGTGAGGGATAGTGTGTATGCTATTATTACTGATATTAAAGGAGGGGTATCTCTTGCTTTTTCTGCAATTTTATATAATTACCTGGTGTCTATAAAATACATTTGTTACATTTTTTTCAGTAAAAATCATTTAGTTATAGCTTTAGCTATTCACTTCCCAGTGTTTGTTTCCCACCTACAAGAAAATAGATCATTTTACATAAGCAGCTTCTCATCCTAATGAGCTACTGCTCTGATTGGCTGGCCATTCTTTTCTTTTTTTGAACTTTTTATTTATGAACATTTTTCACAGTATAAGGACAACAAGCAAAAAGAAAACAAGAAACAAAAAAATAAAAAAAAGCAAACAAATATGAGGTCATGGGGTGAAGGCAAATTTGCCTACTTTAAAATAAAATATCGCACGATACATACAATAATTATGAAAGATCTGTCTCATTGGCTAAATAAACACACCATTTTTCCCACCGTTTTTCACCCACTTCTTTTTGGAGCCGTATGGAGTAGGTCATCTGTTCTAGAAGATGTAGGTGTTTAACAATGTTGACAAAGAGGCCAGCAGTAGGGCAGGGCTGGCCATTCTTGAAGGCCCGCCCTGCTCTTAGCGCTGATTGGTTGATTTCAGACAGTCCAGCGTCTGCATAGACACTGGAGCAAAATCTGACTGGCTTGTACAAGGGCGCGTGTTTTATAGTTTGTGACTCTGGGGAAATGGCATTTTTTTACTGTGATTACTTCACACCTCCAAGAACCAAAATCACCATAAATACTAAGAATTGCCACATCCTAGGATACCCCCCCCCCTTTAATTCTTATCGTAATTGCCTTCTAAGAGCATCTGTGGTAAAGGAATAGCTGAAGCTTTCCCTGCACAGTTTTCTCTTTTTGACGACAAAGTTGTTGTGTAGGCTCATAAGATAATGCATAAAACATTTATTTTGGCTCCCGGATCTTATAACATTAACAAATTCAGCTTAATTTCCTGAGCATTTTGGTATAAAACATGACTGCCTACACCCCGTGAAAAGAGAAGGAATTAGATTAATGTGAATAAACATAGCAGTATACACTTGAGATGCACACAAAACAAGAGATACACAACAGTGCAAGAGACAGTGTATTTCCCAAAGGTCCCACGTGTCTTTTCATATTATTTTGACCACATTCCAAGGTACCTGAACAGATGCTGTGGCTCCTCAGTCGGCGGACCCAGAGATGTTCAGAGGTGTTTAATGGTCCTTGACAAGGAGAATCCCTCCACAGGCCTTTGGGATGTAAATGGGGTTTCCTAGCTCGTCGGTTGACACTCTTCTGGTTCACAAGGGGTCACAAGCTACTCATTCACTTTTTGTGTGCTATAGCTTGAATACGTTCCTCACATTGCTTGTCTCTCTCTCTCTCTCTCTCTCTCACACACACACACACACACACACACACACACACACACACACACACACACACACACACACACACACACACACACACACACACACACAACTTCATTTGACTCACTCTTCCTCCTCCTGTTAGAGCTGTAACTCAGTTGAAAGTTTAAAACAGCATCTTAAAACCCGTCTTTTTATCCTGGCTTTCCATTGTTTTTATTTATTTTTTTTACCATCTCTGTTTAACTTCTTTATGTATATTTCTATGTTTCTTTGCTTTGGCATGCTTTTATATTGTGTTCTTTTAATAGATTGTTGTCGCTCTTTTACATTGTGATTATCCTATTATTCTTTAATTGCTGTTGCTCATTTTGTGAAGCACTTTGTAACCCTCGGTTTTGAAAGGTGCTATGTAAATAAAGTCTTACTTAAGAGTCCACTGGTGTTCCTCCAGGACTTCTCAACTTCTCAGGACCCCAAAAGTCAGAGGACAGATGAATGGTCATGGGACAGGGACCGCCTGGGTTTTGAGGGCTTTTATTTCCATCTCACATGGAAGGAGTCAAGCCACCCACTGTTTTTGGTGAAAAAACACATAGGCAGGATCTCCAGGGTTTTCTTTTTTTTCATTTTAGGCAAGGCAAGGCAAGTTTATTTATATAGCACATTTCAGCAACAAGGCAATTCAAAGTGCTTTACATAAAACATTAAAAGCATCGAGACAAAATGAAAACGATAAAATTCAAATAAAAGTCCAAGAAAAATAAAGTTCATTAAAGAGCTAAGAGAATAAAAAAAAAACCAAAAATAGGCTAAAATAGAATAGGACAGGTGTAAAATACAAGAATAAAGGTTACAGTGCAGTGTGAGAGTTGACTAGTTATTTGATGTCATAAAAGGCAGCGGCAAACAGAAAAGTCTTCAGCCTTGATTTAAAAGAACTGAGAGTTGCAGCAGACCTGCAGTTTTCTGGGAGTTTGTTCCAGATATGTGGAGCATAAAAACTGAACGCTGCTTCTAGCACAAAAACACCCGGCTCCAAAAAAAGAGTGAGGCCTCATCGATCGTTTCTGACCAAAAACCGTAATCATTTTGACACAAACCGAGTACTTAGATCATTTTGATGTCTAATGATATGTAATGGTCTGTGCTGTCTTCCCTCACGCTGCTCTCTCCTCCCTGCTCTGTTCTCTGTTTCTGTTCCTCTAGACCATTTCAGAGGAGAACAAGGAAAAGCTTCCAGTGGAAATCCAACCCCACACTTTCCCCGAGGACAAAATCCTCAAGTAAGTCTGTCGCTCTCCATACCTCCTTGCTCCATACAGACTCTCCATGCGATAGTCAGCGGAAGTCATTGGTTGTTTGTCAGGTTTTGGTACCCGCTCAGGCCTTCACCCTCCAGTCCAGGCTTGGGCTGTCACTTGTTTCTGATTTGATCCCTTTAATCATCCCCAAGGTTGAACAATATATTATTCCTTCGATCATTCCTACTCATATCACTGTTAGCCTATTCATTTCTTCAAATCGTTCTGTTACTGCCTCTAATTTAATTACAGTCCCCCTCCAGTCTTCTATCGCTACTTCTGATCCCACTCCAAACACTCTATTTAACCCACTTACCTTTAAGAACAGAAACGGCCTAGGGATAATTCATTTAAATATTAGAAGTTTACTTCAGAAGTTAGATCATGTAAATATATTAGTTCTGCAGACTGATCCTGATATCTTGGTGCTTAGTGAAACTTGGCTCAAAAAGAGTGTCAATGAGTTGGATGTAGCTTTAAAGGATTACAATTTATACAGAATAGACAGAATTGGAAGGGGAGGTGGGGTGGTTATATATGTTAAATCAGGTTTTTCTGTTCTAAATGCTGCCACCATACCGAAATGTTTTGAATTTATTGCACTAAAGGTTCAGTTAGGGCCTAATTCAGTAATTGTGGTAGGGGTTTATAGACCCCCATCTGCTGATGCAAATTCCATTGACAAAATAGCAGATCTACTCTCTCAGTATTCCAATGTTGAATTAATTGTTGTGGGTGACTTTAATCTGAATTGGCTGAATAATACATCTGATTATCTCAAGGAGGTTAGAAGTAACCTCAATTTATCCCAGCTAATTACAGAACCCACTAGGCCAAATTTGAAAGATTACTCTAGGTCTACCCTAATTGATTTCATCTTTTCCAATAGGACTGATAAAATTATTGCCTGTGGTGTCTTCAAGCTAGGAATTAGTGATCATTGCCCTATAGCATGTATTAGAAATACTACTTAATACTAGATTAAAGAAAACAAAATCTCACATGGTTACATTTTAGTGACCAGGCCTTTTTAACTGATGTTTTCCATCGCGACATGCATTATACATCTGAAATCCCAGATGTTGAAATGACACTGGATTTTTTCACAAAAACCCTTCTTTCAATCATTAACAAACATGCACCATTCAAAAAGCTTAGAATAAAAGATAGATTAACCCCTTGGTTTTCACCCGAATTATCAGCTTTATTTAAGGAAAGGAACAGAGCCTGGTCACTTGCCAGAATGGAATGAAGGAATGAACGCCATTCATTTCCATCTTTTGAAGTTAACCCAGCAGTGTTACGCATTCCAACCCCGAAATGGTTGTTGTATTGTTCTTCCCTGTTATCCACCCACCCCCACTCCCTACTCCCCACTCCCCACTCCCCACTCTCCACCACCCCCACCTCCACCCCCCTCCCCACCCCCACCGCATGCCTGCATCTTTTCTTATCACTTCAGTGTGCGCCAGACTTTTCAATCTGCCTCTCCTTTGCTTCCAGAGTTTTCTCCGTAATGAAGCAAGTAAGAAACAACCTCACTCATCCACGCTTCCAGCTCACAGACGAAGAGGAGGAGGCAGATATCATTTGGGCCTTCGGTCACCTCAAGGATTTCAGGTCAGCAACAAGCTGAGTGACACAAAACAGACATCCAGACCCCAACAGTCACAATCAAACACACCCCCATTCACTGAATACAGCCTTTCTGACAGACAAACCAGCCCAAACTACACTGAGCTGACAACGACAGACTGATTGTGCGAGTCGACCTGACAAATGAACATGAACAACAAAAGCAACAGACCAAAAATGTGAAATGTGAAAGTGAAGCTGAAAAACTAAAATGAAGAAAAAATAAAAGTCCCTTCTATAAATTGATTCATTTATTTTGTTGCACTACAACTGACATCACTGCAACAAGTGTCAGTTCTGCTAACATCAGCATGCAGCAAAATAATGTTGCCACTCAGCTAGTATTCTCTCTGTTGTGCTGCGTTCAAGTGCTGTCGGAAATATCGCAATTGGGATTTGAGCGCACATGAACGATAAGATATGACAGGGAAAGTGAGGATTACCTATGATCCCCAAGTTGCTGAGATGTGACATTAATTTTAAATAAACATTCCTCACCCGTAAGTAAAAGGACAAATTCTTATTTAATTCTATAGAAAAGGCTATATTTCTAGTGATGCATGTGCCCGTATTGTGAGAAGCAGGGCGGTGGGTGGAGGATCTCTGGGAAATGATAAAGAAGATTTCTATTAAAGATAGAAATCATGATGGGAATCAGTCTTATGCACTCTCACATTCCCCCCTAATAAGCATAAATAGAAAAGACATTAGTCCCAGCTATGGGCAGAGATTAGTGCAATCAGAAACTCAATTTGAATTGCATTAACTTGAATATTTGATGCTTGAATTGAGTCATTGTATGCAAAAACTGAAACTGAATTGCAGAAATTCAATCAATTTGAAACAGAAAGTAATGGTTTGAAATTGAATTTGGTTGTTATTGCGTTTAACTAATTCAATCAGTACACTTTCAAATTCTTAAAATTCAATTTCAAGTCTCTGAGACACACATCCAGGGAAAACGAAACGAGCAAAGATTCAATCGACCTCCTGTTCGATTTGTCTGCCTAGTGCGTCCTAAGCAGTTTAAAGTTGAATGCAATAGTTGTGGAATTGTATACGGTACTTAACGCAGTGGTCAGGTGAGAGCTCACTCAGGGGTCAGGCGTGTCAAATAGATATTTTATGAACCTCAGGGGCCAATCGGATCATCCAGGGTGACAATGGCTCATGTGTTAGTTGACCTAAATCTCAGGATGGGCCTGATGTTCCTGCTGCAAGGCCATTCTTCCAGGGGCATCAGTCGCTAGGTCAGCTATCAAGCATGTGGAGACATGAGGGAGCCGTATGTTGTCATTTGAAGGATTCACTATCTGTCATTATGTAACGAACCACTGTATGGATGTGGAAGAAAAATTTAACATACATGTATGAACAGCTGAACTAGGGTCCCCATGGGGAATGCACGGGAATGCACTGTTCTTGATGAATGGTCACCTCACTGTAACTTTCGTGCCATAACTTACTAGGCCAGAGGTCTCTTGTCAGTAGTGGCTCCTGGATGTCCCAGACTATCTGTAAATCCTCTAAACTAATGCCGCTTTTCCACTGCATAGTACCGGCTCAACTCGCCTCGACTCGACTCGACTCTACTCGCTTTTGGTAGTACCACTTGGTTTTCCACTGCAGATAGTACCCCCTCAATGTGCCCCACCCCCCAAACTGGTCGTCATAGCGACGCTGCATGAAACGCGACACACAGCTACAGTGGAGGATATCGAAGCGATGGTGTTCTTGATTCTCGGTATGTGGCTGTTAGTCACAGCAAGGAGACCGATTTTTATTTCAGAAGAGGCTGAAGGCAGCGAGACAGCAGACTGCTCTCTGGCTGCTCAAGGCGACGCAAGAGGGTAAGCTAACCGCTAGCCTGGTAGCTAACGTTAGCATTATGTCCCGTGTCGCGATGACGATTCTCTGACCAATCAGTGGTCTGCAGTGTTTTTACGTCACCTTTTGGTATCGCCTCAGCTCGCCTCAGCTCGCTTGGAACCTCAACGGAGGTGCTGCGAAAAAAAGTACCAGGTACTACGTAATATGGTACCTGGTACTTGGCCAGTGGAAAACCAAAAAAGGCGAGTAGAGTCGAGTCGAGCTGGTACCATGCAGTGGAAAAGCGCCATAACATAACACATGTTGCTGTAACTCTGATTCTGTGACCTGGTCCCATGTCAGCACATTCTGTGCGTCCTTGAAAGATACTTAAAGACCAGCTCAATCCTATTATCCTTTGAAGAAGTGTAGGGGCACCCTGCTGTGTACATCTCTTCCTCTTCGAAGACTCCTCTTTAATAAATATATTCAACTAAGATGAACCTCTGACTCAAGAACCTTTTTCTTCAACAATGGATCACAGGTCTCTCTCAGTAAGGAAGAGACTACATCATTGATTCTCTTTAATTTAGTACACATTTGGGCATCGGACCCCCATTTGATAAGATTTTGTCTCTCGGACCCAAATCTGAGAATATTTTTATTGTTCTGTGATTTTGTCCAGAATTCCATCACTATCTGTATTGTATTGTATTGTATTGTATTGAGAGATAACAGTGAAACTATGATCAAAATAGTCATTCTTCTACATTCTCTAATTGTGTTAACGTCTTGTAAATGAAATAATGACGAAGTTTAACAATTCATCAGTTTGCTTGGAACCCCCTCAAGGACCCCTGGTGGTCCCCGGACCCCACGTTGAGAACCACTGGAGTACATCACTGACTCTGTTCATGTTGCATCATTAAACGTCTCCTACTTGATCAGATTGACTCCTGTCTGTTCCTGTTCTCCGGTATCGATATCATCATACAACATAATGACCAAATTTGTTTTCAAACTCTTCGATTCAGTTTTAAATTCAGAGAACACAACTTCTGCTCTTACAAATCACCGTCGTTGACATCACACTGAACGGACTCGGCTTCTCCTCTGACAGGCAGCTGAGCGAGGAGCGACCTCACGTCATGGTCAACCAGTTTCCTTGTGAGAGCGTCTTCACGGTGAAGGACTGCCTGGCCGCCGTGAGCCGGAGAGCGAGGGGCGGCCGGGGGGCCGACTGGCTGCCAAAGACGTTCAACCTCCAGACGGAGCTGCCCCAGTTCGTCAGACATTACCAGCAGAGACAAGAGAGGTTTGAGTCTGATGCTTTGTTTCGTTTTTTAATAATCAGTGACGTTTTCATGTTAATAAATGTGCACTTTGCTACTCTCTATCACCAGTTGATATGACACATTAGTGATTCAACCTATATCCAGTTCATAAAGCTTTTCCATCTGTTCTAAACAGCCGGTGTCTGGTAGCTCTTTCCCGGGAAAAATCCTCTGCTGCACAGGAAGTGATGCGTTTTACATTACCGGATTGTTTGGAATAAACAGAAGAAGAACTGGGTAGTTAGCATGAGCAGCGATAGCCATCATGGCTGAACAGACAAAGAAGAGAGAAACTCAAACTGCATCAACAGAGAATCCAAGCTCCGCCCACTCTGTTTGATTGACAGATGATCTGTGGGAAGTGCAGTGCAGCCACACCACAGTGATGAGCGCTTAGAGCCAAAGATGGAGACTAAATACAAAGATGAGGATCTCGCAGATTACTAGTTTTAAAATGCATTATTACAAAGATTTATTTCAATTTGGCATTTGGCAGAAAAGAGACGGGATGATGCTTGACTTGAGACTAATGGAACGTGTCCTTCATAAGGCACGCGATCCTCACATCTGGAAACCTAATGGCTGACAAATCACCGCTGACATTTATACAAACAGTCATGCTGACAAATGGGAGGCTTTCCAGATTTTCTCTAAAACTCACCGATAATGGTGCAGAACGCTCCTGGTGTCCTTGACGGAGAGCCAGGTTCAGTACTGAGAGTGTAGAACAAAATGTTGCAGTATTGTTGGAACGGAGAGCGTACAGCAAATACAGAGCTGACAGATGTTTGTACCCGAGGTCAACGAGCACAAATCTAGTAATTAAACCAACATTTTTAAATATCCAGCTGGTGGAAACAAACAAACCAAAGGGGGAGAATAGTTAGTTACCTGTTTGATGCAATATTATTTCAAAGGAAAGATACAATCCATTGGGTCCAATAGTGCTGCAACAATTAATCGATTAATCGATTAGTTGTCAACTATTAAATTAATCGCCAACTATTTTGATAATCGATTAATCGGTTTGAGTAATTTTTTAAGAAAAATAAGTCAAAATTCTCTGTTTCCAGCTTCTTGAATGTGAATATTTTCTGGTTTCTTTACTCCTCTATGACAGTAAACTGAATATCTTTGGGTTGTGGACAAAACAAGACATTTGAGGACGTCATCTTGGGCTTTGGGAAACACTGATCCACATTTTTCACCATTTTCTGACATTTTATAGACCAAACAACTAATCGATTAATCGAGAAAATGATCGACAGATTAATCGACAACGAAAATAATCGTTAGTTGCAGCCCTAGGGTCCAACATGTCTGTTGGTGATGTTGACACTGGTGGCTGTGGTTCTCCTGTTACTTGTGCATTATGGACAGGGCCCCATGTGTTCAAAATTGTAAAGGAAAACCAGACAGTACCGATCTTGTGCCAAATAGGGCTGAACGCTTTTGAAAAAATATCTAATTGCGATTATTTTGACTGATATTGCAATTGCGATATGATTCGCGATATTGGAGGGAATGATAATTTTTACATCATTATTCTCATTTTCATTGAAAAATGTATTAAAATGATTATGGTGTGATTTTTGCGGGGATCTGTACCAAACAAAGATGTTTTCTTAAGTCTGTAGAATATGATGTGTAGGCCAGGACATCTCTGCAGCACCACAATATTTAATTTAAAATGGTATTTTGACACATTTCGCCTTTAACAAATATTGCGCCTCCTGCGATTTGAAAATTGCAGTAGGCCATATTGCGATTTCGATAAAATTTTGATTAATTGTTCAGCCCTAGTGCCAAACCACACCCAGGTCCAACACAGGTACAGCACAGTACTGCTGCAGTGGAAACATCTCAACAAAATAGTGTTCTTGGATGCTGAAAAATAAATCACCAAGTCATGTGCTGGTTACATTCACATACGGGACACGCTCATGCATGTGACTCTTAATAGTGTTGAGGAAGAAATGGAAAAGTACCAATACTAAACAACATTCCTATAGGCTCACTTAATATGCAACCTTTGACCCATATTTACATATATTCAAAACCTTAAGTGCCTAAACTCAAGAATACTAAGTCTGCTTCACCATTGTAAGATTAAGTAGCTTCAACTCTAAATATGTTTAGAAGCACCAAAGTAACCGCATGTGTGTGCAGAAGCCCATAACTCACAGATAACACTGACCAAATGGCCTTGACAATATTACTTTCTATCTTCTAAAAGATAGTGGTCGCCTCTTATTACACATCTTCTTAAAGGGATAACACTACAATTGTTATTTCTTGTTCACTCTTGTTGATATGACCTTATACTTTTTGACCAAGAGCTTAATTTTTAAATTCCATCTGCATTAACATAATCAGAAATATTTGAAAGAAATATGGCTCCCCAACCTGCCGGATTTCCACTTTCTCATCCTGAGTTTTCTCCCCCAAAATTGCAGTACAATGTTCACATAGCATCATGGCATAAATAAAACACACATGAGATGAACACCATCATGTGCAGAGTAAAAAAACAATCAGTCATCAAGTTTCCTTTCTTCAAATAACAATTCTCTCCATGTTCCAGGGTGATGACACACTCTGGGGTTTGATGTTAGGTTGCAAAAAACAAAAAAAAAGGTGTTAATATTGTCTGTGTGTGTGTGTGTGTGTGTGTTTCAGGGGAGAGGATAACCATTGGATCTGTAAACCCTGGAACCTGGCCCGTGGACTGGACACACACATCACTAACAACCTAGACTACATCATCAGACAGAGAGAGAGCACACCTAAGGTACACACACACACACACACACACACACACACACACAACTTTATGAAGCCATCTTGCATATTGACTATGTATAGTGACTTATATAAAGTGTTTACATGCGTCTGGATCCACTGCAATGCTTAGAAATCCTTCTCTAACTCTTCCTGCTTCTCTTTATCTACATCTCCTCCTATGTGATTGGTATAGATTTAATATGGGAAATCAATAAGCGATAATTCACGATGACAGTGACGATGATTCAGTCAAGTCTCCCTTTTATATTTTGTGAGTATATTTCAGCATTTAGTTTACTTTCTTGTCAGTGAAGGCGTGGCAGTTACATCTGAATCGTGAGCAAACTTTATTGACACTTAGCACAAGTAAACTACTGTGTTTCTACAGTTTGGGAGGGCTAGTCAAGTCAAATGTATTTGCATAGGGTGTAATTACAGTTCCAGTCTGACAGGACTTCACACAGCCACATTGTAACACAATAACTGAAAATGGACACCCCTCCTTCCAACCATAGACACTCAAACATAGCGAGGGAAAAAAAAGGTGGGAGAAACCTCGGGAAGGACCTCACAGAGGGGGATCCCACGCTCAGATATAGTAGACAGTAGATCTAAACAAAATACACAAATCCGCTCCCTTGGGTGCTTGGTGCCTCTTGTCTGCCTGCCCCCACCTGGACCTGGGTTCACCGATGTAAACAGTCGTGATCTACTGCAGCAATAACTCTGACTCTTAATCCACATTGACAGCTAGTGGGGCACGGTGACCTCCCATTGCTGTGTACCTCAAGATAGAGTGTGTGTGTGTGTTTGTGTGTGTGTGTGTAAGATAACCATCTAGTCTCTGGCCTCTCAGAATACACAGAGGAGAACCGGAACCTCTGGCCCCCGAAACCCAGAACAGCAGCTTTTATTTTGTTTCTTACGTGTCTTTGTCTTTGTCTTTTTTTTTTTTTTTTTTTTACCCTGTCTTGTGTGTTTTTGTTTTTGCCTGAATGACGTCAGGTTCGTGATAAAGAATTCCAATGCATTTTTATTTTTTTTATTTTTTAAACCCCCTTGGCTGGACCCACACTGACAATGACATCAATTGAACATCATATCCTGCAGTTACTGTTGAAGAAATGTTCTGGAGTCAGAGGTTCGTCTTACTTGAATATATATTTGTTAAAAGGAGTCTCATGAGAGGAAGAGATGCACACAGCAGGAGGCTACGTACACTTCTTCGAAGAGAAAGAGATTGATCCAGTCCTTTATGTATCTTCCAAGGACGTACAGAATGTGCTGACATTAGAACAGGTCACCAAAGTAGAGTATAAGCAGTCACATGTTATGTCTTAAGTTAAGGCACAAGGGTTACAGTGAGGTGACCATACATCATGAAACCTTACATTCCCTGAGCTGACCCCAGTTCAGCTGTTAATACATTATGTTGAATTTTCTTCCACAGTTACTAATTCTGCTAATTCTTTCTTCAGTCCACCTTCGGTCTCTCTGTGTCATCCATACTTTTGTTCCGGCATGTGCGGATGTGCTGATAGCGGGCGAGTTAAGTGTCCTCCTGGTCGATAGAAGCTGGACCCACTGACTCCTGAGTTCTTACAGGTTAAGAGGAGGTCAGAGGAGAGAGGCTCAAATTCTCATTTACGCCGGCCGGACCATTTACTCAAGCTTCTCCACTTTTCTTTTGGCCTCTACATTCGACTACGCTTGTGATTTAATGCAGCTGTCAAGAGTCCCTGAGCGTCCCTGGGCTTTTCGACTCTTTCCTACTCTTAGCCTACAGAGTAACGTCCTTAAAGTGATGTTGAGCTTTAGTACCTTGGGTTGTGTAGCTTCATGTTATTAAACCAGCAAGTGTAACACCGAAATCCAATCGGAAGAATTTAAGTGCGGTATGGTTTTTTTTTTTAATATATTGTCAGGATCAGATTTGTTTTTTTCATTTGTTTATGTGCTAGAAACATGATTTGGAGAAAAGGCAGTGAGTGGAGAGAGAAAAAACTAATTTCTCCAAGCAACAGAAAACAGAGAATCCAGTTTTGGGGTTTTATCATGGCCAGGAAGCTACACAACACAAGATACTAACATTCAGCATCACTGTAAAAGAAAGAAATCTCAGACCAAGTGTCTCATTCAGTGCAATTAACAACTTCAGCCTCACTTTTATTATCATACTGCCTGACTTGCAATCGAAATACAAGCTAAATGTGTCACATGGAAAAGTCCAAACATAAAATCACAAGCATAAATATCAGTTCTGACTTAATACGTATGCCACTTGTTCAGCTTATTATCTTCCTCAAGCTCTCAGCCCTGTCAGTCAGACACGCTGGTCCTAAACTGCTTCTGAAGCTTTCTCTGTCTTCTCTTCCCTGTGTGTGTGTGTGCTCCTCCTCTAGTGGCAGCGCGATTTTATACAGTTTCCAGTGACCTGTGGGTGTATTTTTTTTTTTTGCCACAACAACATGTTCAATGGGGAAGCACATCTGCATCCTGTCATGAGTCTAACTTGGTGAAATCCCTCAGGTGAGAGCTAGTTTCTAGAAGCGAGAGCCAATCTGTCCATCTGTGACTTCAGAGTCGGCTCTGCAGCTGCAGTTGACTCGCTCCTCAGATGTTTACGTCACCAATAAGCCGCTGTTTGCACTGCCTTCTGCTGCTGCTGACACATTTGGGGTGTAGCTCTTTATAAAAGGGGGGGCAGCCTGTTTTGAAGGACAGTGTGTGTTTATAATGGATAGCGTCTACAGGCAGCATGAGATGTGAAAAGTGCACAGGTTAACATGTCAAAACGTCAGGCTTTATTCACTTCACTGAAAAGGTTTTTGATCAGTCTCTCGCTATCAGAGTGACAGTGTGTCCGCCAGCAATCGATCAGAAACTGGGGGGGGGGGCCTGAACATCAACATCATTAAACTGACCACAGACCATGCCTCGTCTCATCCTGTCTGCTGGAAACCTAGGCTTCGCTGCTCGTATCGCTCTCAGCGAAGCCTTCAGTGACACACGAATTCTCAGAAACGCTGTACATTTAGACAAATGGCCTGAACATCGACATCATTAAACATCATCACTCCATCATCACTCCTAACCGCTAAACCGAGGCGTTCTCTCTCTTCCTGGGCTGCGCACCGGCGACGGAAATGCGTCGTGCAAAATGCGTCACCTGTGGCTGACTGTTCTAGCTCAAGTCGGCTAACAAGAAACCACACGGGTGCCGATCGACTTCGTTGTCTGTGAAGCCTTTACCCTTTAACCTTGTAGTAGCCCGATGATACAGAGAATTCAAATAAAACTCAAAAGGCAGAATCTTCAAATCCAATAGACTTTTATTACATAAAGTAACAGAAGCTGAGTCGGTCTGCAGAGCAACTGAAGCACGCAAAGAAACACTCCTTTATTTATACAGATTTCTGGGAGTTGCTACACATCCTACTTGACCAATAAATAGCCTTGAGCCAGCTGTCATTAACATCTTCTTGACAGGCTTTTTTCTGTTTTGTCTGGTTTATATGAAAAGATGTGGGTGGTTAGGCAACTTTTGGCTCAACTTTGGCTCTGCTCAACTTTCCACTCGGCTCTTTTGGTGGTAAACTCAAGAACATGCACGTACCCGCACATCCTGCCCCCTCCCTTCATCCTGTCTTGTCCTCAGACTCCTTGCATGAAACTTTTAAAGGTTGACTATGATCAACTATAATTATGTCTTACATTTCTTTGAGATTACTGTAAGTGTTCACAGAGTAATTAGGTGAGTAATACAACTTTATACAAGTAATATACCATAACCTACATGTTGGTTTATTGGTTGTTTTTTCATTCTCTGAAGCTCTTTGAGTTCTTGTAGAAAGAGTACGCAAGGTCAGGTTTTGTTCTTACCGATCCGTCTGTCCTCTCTCTCTCTCTCCGTCTCTCTCTCTTTGACCCTCCTCTTAACGCACTCATGCTTCTACTCGTTTCAAGCGACTCTCAAAGCTTCTTAAAGGCTCTACACCCACTTCCTGCCTACACTGGTCTGATCCGGTTTGAACCGCATTGTTTCCTGTTTCTGTTTCCTGTTTTTCGAGTATCGGTTTCTGAGAACTGAGGAAGTTTTCTAATTTCTTAAGCTTAAGAAAAATGAAATTTTAAGTGAAATCCTTACCTTTAAGTAGCTCTATATTGAAGCAATTGATCAAATTTTGGTCAGAATTGATCAGTATGAGGGACAGTAGGTTCCAGGTTGAAAATGGGCGGAGCTATGCATCAGGCAACGTTCTTAGCAGAATAACTTGAGATGCTAAGTGCAGCCAACCACAAGACATCTTCCTGTTATTCTCAGAAAAACATTGTCATGTGGTTGGCTGCCTATGACAACTGTCTATGCTGAAGCCTTTAGTCAAAATATGCTGGAGCCTTTAGTCAAAATACACATTTCTATTTCACTGCTTAATTATTCCTTTTTAATTTCACTGTCAGTTTGCTGGGGACCCCTGGAAACCCGGGGAAGGACACCTGAGGGTCCCTGTACCTCACCCGTAATACTTACCTTACGACTCCCACTCAGACTCATCTTATAGACGATTTAATATTTTATAATCTCTTATTTTGTATTGTGTGTGTGTGTGTGTCCTTGTCTTCCAGGTGGTGTGTAAGTACCTCGAGGATCCAGTCCTGTTCCATAGGGAGGAGGTGGGAATGGTGAAGTTTGACATCCGCTACATGTTGATGCTGTGCTCGGTGGAGCCGCTGCGCCTCTATGCCTACCAAGTCTTTTGGCTGCGCTTTGCCAATAGGTGGTTGGATATGTCTACTTGAGTGTGTGTGGCTGTGTGTGTGTGTGTGTGTGTGTGTGTGTGTGGCTGTCTGTCTTTCCTCTTAGACACCGGTGGAGTGTTTCTACCTGGCAGTGGACCAAAGTTTCTTCCGTTGTTTTCTTAATAAGGTTTTCTTGGGAGTTTTCCTTGTATGCCTCGAGGGTCTAAGGCTGGTGGTGCCGGGCAGGCTAGGCTGTGTAGGATAGGTAGGCTCGCTGTGTCTTGCTAAAACTTGCTATTGTGTGTCTTTTGCTTTGTTTTGCTTCCTTGAATTTGTGTTACGTCATTCTATTTTATGATTGATTGTTGATCAGTTAGATCTAGGTAGGCTCTTTTCTATGTAAAGTCCTTTGAGACATAATTGGAGGACTATATAAATAACTATATAAACTGTGCTCCAAGCATAATTTTTGAGATGTTTATTCCAAAAGTTGTAGAGAACTGGGAAGCTTTGAATGGCTGGATCAACTTCTCGTCCATTTTGCAACTGGCAGGCAAAACTATTGTTCATGCAACAAAATCACAAGGAAAACAAGGAAGTGTGGAAATCCGTTGAGCTGTGGCCAACTTCTCTTGGCTGACAAGCTTTGGACAAGTTTCCTTGGTCGCTCAGCTCTGTAGGAAGTGAACGGACTTGGGGTGACTTGTTGATCACGTTGCTCGCAGTGTGAACGCACAGTTATGCTCAGTGACATCTGGGTCGGATCCTCTGCTCTGGGTCAGATCCTCTGCTCTGGGTCAGATCCTCTGCTCTGGGTCAGATCCTCTGCTCTGGGTCTGTGGTTTCAGAAGGCAAAAGCAGTACAGATGCCAAGTGAACAAACTCCTCTTAAGAATTCAGTCATGACTCTACTTGCCCTTATATTGTTCTTGATATCATGGTTGAACACTGTATGAAATTGGTTCCATTTTGCCATCTGTCTGTGTGTGTGTGTGTGTGTGCGGTATGTGCAGAAGTGTTTCGGGAACAGCAGTTAAGCGGGTATTGCTTGTCTTTATTCAGAGGGGTGAATCATTTCTCTTCACCAGTGTCTTGATGTCCTTTTTCTCTCTGATCCAGGCCTTTCTCCTTGGACCATTTTGATGATTACCAAAAGCACTTCACCGTCATGAACTATGCAGACGGGGTGGCGCTCAAGCAGGTACTGTTTTGTTGGTGATCAGCCGTTGGGTGATGGCTGGTGACTTCCTGAGCTCGACCAGCTGCCTCTGTCTGTCTCCTTTCCCTTCTCTTTTCTTTCCCAACATATTTTTTCATCTGTGTCTTGCTGACCCCTGGTCCTGCCCTTCCCAAGGCCCGTTGCATCCTAGTGGATGGGTCCACAACCCCTCGCGCCATTCCAGCAGCGGTCTTAACAATAGGCTTAATCAAATTTTTCGTTTTCTTGGTTGGTATAGGAATAGCATAATCCTGAGTATTGACGAGGTTCTTACAGGTTAAAATGGCTCGGCGAGTCAAGGCACGGATTGAGATTTAGGGTTATCAGCAGTGTGGGTAGGAAATCATATAATGTGACCAGTGACTGAACCAACTTAAATATATGAGAAGAAAAATCGGATAAGGATTCCTAAATGGGAAAATACCCAGAGTTAATGCTTTTGTATGGTAATAAATGGGATAATTATTACGGTCAGGGGTTTCACCTAAAGAGGTGAAAATGATTTTGTTGTCAGAAGACCTTGGAACGCCCCACTACCATAATATACGATAGACGGTACCTTTCTTACCTTTCTTGGAAGCAGCTTTTAGTGCGGATCTAGGACAAGCCACGCCGCACGATAGCATGATTTGAACTGCGATCCACAGTTCAGTCACAACACGTAGTTTTGACAGGAGGGAGAGAGGAGGAGTGCTTTGCTTCTCTCAGTCAGAGTCTCTGTTGCGGACTGGCAGATTCTGTGTGAGCTGGGTCTGGGATGGCTGGCCACGCAGTTCCAGTCGGCCAACACGGCACAAACTTGAAGAACGTTCTCAAAAGACAAAAGCAGTAGAAGACCACAACAATAGATTGGCCAAACTAGTTCTACTTTTGGTCTGAAATGGGGTGGCGTCCAGGGGGAGGCTACACCTTTTGCCGCGGAGTAAAGGTTACACCTCTTTGATCGATGATCTCCTTATTGAAATCGGACATATCTGACAACACATACAATTTGGATTTTGAGAGAAGTTTCCCTAAAACTGACATAACTTATACTATCAAGTTACACCAACAATGGCATACTTGGGATGACAACAACCGGAGTTAGACTGCCTATGGTTATAACTCCCACAATAAATGCCATAATAATCTCAGTTCAAACTCAAAACCATGGTAAAATGAACATGCAAAACACATACAATTATCGAATTCATGTTACAAATGGGGTTTTCGGAGTCTTTTGGGAGAATCTGGAGGGAACTGTCTCTGTGTTTTACAGCCTGCCATCCAGGCAGGAGGGGTGAGTGGGTCCAGTCAGGAATCCTTCTGATCTCACCTAAATGGAGCGGGAATGTTTACTCGCAATCCTTGAAAAGTGGGTGTTAAATCTAGGAGATGTCAGATATCTCCTAGATTGCCTTTCTGGTTTATGACCTTGCTTGCTCTCTTCTCCTCCTACACTTGTACATCCGGCGACTGTTTTTTTTTTTATGACATGGAGGTGAGGGAGGGAGATAGAGAGGTGAGGGGGTCAGGGTGAAAGGAGAGCCAGGCGATCGATCTAAGAATTGAAGTGTCGTAGAATAGTTGTTCCCCAAAGTGACAGAAGTAAAGTCCTCGGACACGTGAATCAGCCTTTAAAGATCTTTATTACAGTAACAAAGACCTGAGTAGTTCTGCAGAAGAACTGAACTCATGGTCAAAGCATAACACATTTATACATTTTTCAGTTTGGCTCAACCTTCTTAGCATAATCCCTCCTATTCTAGTTCTTCGACCAATAGAATCCGTCTCCGTGTTGTCACCGATGGATACTCCTTCTTTCCTGAGGTGGGGGCCGAGAGTTAAAACATACTGGTGGAGAGGATGTCTCTCCTATGGCCTACCTGATGCAGCTGAGGCATATCATCTTCTTGACATATTAATTCCTTTGTTTACCAGGCAGGATATCTAACTCCCTTAATTCTGGTATGCTCATGCTGCAGCTGCAGCTACTCTCACTCCCCTAATTCTGGCATGTTCATCCTGTAGCTGCAGCTACTCTCACGAATCTGAAGGCCATTTAGGGAAATGTTCAGGCAAGTCAAACTAAGCGCATGTTCAACTGTAGGCGCAGTATATTTCCACTACAGAAGTTCTTCAACTATTGCACAGTTGTACCTTGTGTTTGGTCACCTAGCTTGAAGTCCCACTCCAACCTTATTCACTCTAACCCTGACAGTGAATTGGCCAAAGCCTATCAACCTAGCTTGTGCTCTCGAGCCGAATGTAGGGAGGTCACCCCTGTTTCAACTTGGTTCTTGTCCTGCAGCTAGACACGGCAAATGAAAACTCATTCTACCATAATTAGCTACTTCACTTTTCTCATGCCCAAGCCCCCCTGAACTGTGTTGATAGTTTTACGCACAAGTAATTTTGGTCTGGGGAATTAACACCCAGACTGGGGATGATTTGACCAGACTGAGAGGTTGTAAATGAGATCTCCTGCCCCCTTAATTATCAGTTGAGCAAAACCATTTCACTTCTGTGCAGAGCCGAGGAGAGCTAACACTCGTCTACACAGGAAACTGTACTTCCAATAACTTGACATTGACACACACAAGAGCAAGAGAAAAGAAGAGTATAACATTTTTTTTTATTTACCCACCCAACCAGCAAAATTGTCTTCAAACATAAATCAGGTTTGTTGAGCTACTGAGTAGCTGCTCAACCAAGCCTATATTTGTATAAAGGATTGATCCAACCGCACACTGTTTGACTTTGTTGCCAATTTACTCACATCTTTATTTTTCTTAGGCTTAAGGAGCGAACATCGCGTTTCGCTTGTTGCTTCCTGTAAGCGAACCTGAGGAAGCAACAAGCGAAACGCGCAGTTCGCTCCTTAAGCCTATTTTTGCAAAAGTTATAAGAAAAATAAAGATGTGAGTAACTTGGCAACAAAGTCTAACAGTGAGCGGCTGGATAATTCCTTTATACGGACTATCTTGTATTCCTGCAACCAACCAGCACCTGATTATAAGCGGCTGTGCACGGGCGTTTTGACTACAAGCCTATATTTGTGTTCATTTATTGCTTTAAAGTGCTTGTATTTTTTCAGCACAATTTATAGCAAATGATTGGTTTTGTGCATTATACGGTTTCCCACCTTTTCCACTTTATGAAATAGACAAGTGAAATGAACAATAATGATAATGAAAACTGACATAAGGTGTGGTAGGAGTCAGTATTTGTAACTGGGTGTTTCCCATGAATGATATTCTGCTCAGACAAGAAGAATCAGACGATGACCACAGAGTAACTTCTTTCATGCAGGTTTAATACGAGCTCGGTTCAAGTCATTGTTACAGACAAGCAAGTAGCATTGAAATGACAAAGAAATGAGTGGCGTGAGGCCACTTATATAGACCCGAATGAACAACATCTGTTTCCACTCTCAGTTTTTGAGTCTATACATTAATCTTACATGGTGTCAAAACACATGGAAAGTATAAGCAGTCCCCAGGTAAAGAGAGTTCATCATAACAAGGTCCCAGATTTTCTGGCGCCTTCAACATCTGTTTCCTCTCAAACCCTAACCCTAACCATTTTCCTAAAAACAGAGCTGAGACAGGACTTGGTCAACAGGGGACTCTCATGACCCTATGACCTTGGGAAACTCCAGTCCAAACATCGATACATACACACATGAATGTAAAAGCATACTATCAGTATTCATGAATGTGCCATGTAGCTGTTACGAAGCTCTTGTTGTGAATGAGTTACAGTGTTTCCCACTGATAATTTCTGGTTCCCTCACTCTGTCTGGCTGTCTGCCTCCAGGTGCACTATGACGAGTTCATCCCCATGTTTGAAAAGCAGTACCCACAGTATCCATGGAAGGAGGTGGAGGTAAGTGTGAGCTTCCAATTTGGAAAATGCATTGCATCACACACATAACAACCGATTTCAGATGTTTATGTCTCTCAGTCATGCTCTTGCTCTCATTAGACAAACAATCAGAATCAGAATCAGAAATACTTTATTGATCCCCGAGGGGAAATTGGGTTACATTGCAGTTGCTCACATTGTAGAGGAGAATATATATAAGCATAGATAAATTATAAGAAAAATAGAAATAAGAAAGTAAGAAATATGAAAAATATGTGCATTATACTACAATATATAACAATGGCCCTTCTTGTAGAGGGCTTCAGTGTTCTTAGCCCAGTTCAGTTTATTGTCAATGTACACTCCCAGGTACTTGTAGTCCTCCACAATGTCCACACTGACCCCCTCGATGGAAACAGGGGTCGCCGGTGCCTTGGCCCTCCTCAGATCCACAACCAGCTCCTTTGTCTTTGCCACGTTGAGCTGCAGATGGTTCTGCTCACACCATGCGACAAAGTTTCCCACCACAGCCCTATACTCAGCCTCCTCACCCTTGCTGATACATCCAACTATAGCAGAGTCATCAGAGAACTTCTGAAGATGGCAGGACTCTGTGTGGTAGTTGAAGTCTGTGGTGTAGAGGCTGAAGAGGAAGGGAGACAGGACTGTCCCCTGCGGGGCCCCAGTGTTGCTGACCACCCTGTCTGACACACAGTGTTGCAAGCGCACATACTGTGGTCTGCCAGTCAGGTAGTTGACAATCCAGGACACGAGGGGGGCATCCACCTGCATCGCTGTCAGCTTCTCACCCAGTAGAGCCAGCCGGATGGTGTTGAAAGCACTGGAGAAGTCAAAAAACATGACCCTCACCGTGCTCGCCGGTTTGTCCAGGTGGGCGTAGACGCGGTTTAGCAGGTAAATGATGGCGTCCTCAACTCCAAGTCGGGGCTGGTAGGCGAACTGGAGGGGGTCCAAGAGTGGCTTGACCATGGGTCGGAGCTGCTCCAGGACAAGTCTCTCCAGGGTCTTCATGATGTGGGAGGTCAATGCCACCGGTCTGTAGTCCTTGGAGCCAGCGGGACGCAGCGTCTTTGGCACAGGAACGAGGCAGGACGTCTTCCACAGCACGGGGACCCTTTGAAGACTCAGGCTCATGTTGAAGACATGGTGAAGCACTCCACATAGCTGGGGGGCACAAGCTTTGAGCACCCTGGGGCTGACACCATCAGGGCCTGCAGCCTTGCTTGAGTGGAGTCTCATCAGCTGTCTTCTTACATGGTCAGCTGTGAAGCACACTGTAGAGGTTACAGGTAGGGGAGGGGGAGGGGTGGAGTCGTCAGGTTGGAGAGGGCAGTCAGTCTGGGAGCCAGAGGGGGGCTGTAGGAAGGGGGAGGAGGGGGCGGTGGAGTAGATGGTGGTTGAAGGCAGACAACAGATGAGTCATGGGGGGGCTGGGCAGGGGTCACTGTGTCAAATCTATTGAAGAACAGATTAAGTTCATTGGCTCTGTCCAAACCGCCCTCAGCACCTCTGCCGCCAGTCGGCCTGAAACCAGTGATGGTCTTCATGCCACTCCAGACCTCTCTCATGTTGTTCTGCTGGAGTTTCCGCTCCAGCTTCCTCCTGTACTTCTCTTTAGCCTCCCGGATCTTCACTTTCAGGTCCCCTTGGATTGTTCTCACCTCCTCCCTATTGCCAGCTCTAATAACAATGGACAGTCTTTGCTGGGACAGTGCAATCCACATTAATGTAGTCTGTGATGAACTCTATGAGCCCATCAATGTCCTCTCCATGCGTCTCACAGAGTGCCTGCCAGTCTGTCACCTCAAAACAGCCCTGAAGTGTCTCATAGGCCTCCTCCAACCATCTCCTCACTGTCCTTGTGGTCGCAGGCTGTCTTTTCACCAGAGGCACATAGCAGGGGTTGAGGTGCACAAGGTTGTGGTCTGACCTACCCAGGGGGGGGAGGGGAGAAGAGCTGTATGCATCCTTCACGTTAGCATACAACAAGTCCAGCGTCCTCTCCTCTCTGGTTGGACAGCTCACATACTGGGTGAAGTTGGGCGGGGTTGTTGCCATGGTGACATGGTTGAAGTCACCCGAGATTGCTATGAGGGCACTCGGGTGTTGAGTCTGGAGTCGAGCTATGGCGGTGTGAATGACGTTACACGCCGACGTCGGGTTGGCAGAGGGGGGGATGTAAACAGCCACCACAGTGACATGTGACATTTCCCTGGGCAAATAATATGGCCAGAGTCCCACGGCTAACAGTTCAATGTCCGGGCAACAAATACGTTGCAAGGATGGAGTATCGCACATGAAATTATACTGCTGACTCCTGAAACGTCACTGACATCAGGACCTCTAACATAAATCAGCGTACTATGCATAATTAATATGCACTGGAAAATAAATGGGAAAAAAGGTAATGGCAGTTAGGCTAGTAAATTGCATTCATTGTAGTTCCAAAATTTGTATCCCTGCATTATTATCATTAATTACTATCATTAATATAACATTTTAATCGATGGAGATGGAGATGCATTCCTCCTCTTTTCTTTCTATTCTGTTTCCTCTCACTTGTAGTGGCCGATGATACAGAGAATTCAAATACAACTCCAAAAGGCAGAATCTTCAAATCCAATAGACTTTTATTACATAAAGTAACAGAAGCCGAGTCGGTCTGCAGAGCAACTGAAGCACGCAAAGAAACACTCCTTTATTTATACAGATTTCTGGGAGTTGCTACACATCCTACTTGCGCAATCAATAGCCTTGAGCGAGCTGTCATTAATATCTTCTTCACAGTCTTTTTCCTGCTTTGTTGGGTTTCCTCGCTTCACTGATTTTCTTATCCGGAAAGATATGGGTGGTTAGGCAACTTTTGGCTCAACTTTTCCTGGTGGTAAACAACTCAAGGACATGCACGTACTCGCACATCCTGCCCATCCTGCCCATCCTGTTTTGTCCTCAGACTCCTTGCATGAAACCTTTAAAGGTTAATATACCATACACTCTCACTCTCTCACTCTCTCTCTCTCTCTCTCTCTCTCTCTCTCTCACAGGCGGAGCTGTTTAAGGCGTTCGGCGAGCTCTTCCAGGCGGCCTCGTCCCGTCCGCCTCCGTACGGTATCTGTGCCTACCCATCGTCTCGGGCCATCTATGCCGTGGACCTCATGCTCAACTGGAGCACAGGGGTGAATGGTGAGCCTTGGGTCTATACTTAGTTCGTCAGCAGGGGAAGAAACATCCGCTAACGTGTACGCGGCATGAAATAATATTAATATATGCGTTAATATGAGTGTTGTCTTCAAAAGTCATAATATGTGTTGGTTGGTACAAGATACGGCCCACATATGATATGAAAACGATGAACAGTGACACGAGAATAATACAATCAAAATATAGCTGTGCTTTATGGGAATTATCAACACAGTTTAAAAGTGTCTTTGGCCAATCAGATTGCTTGGCTGAAGCTACCCACTGTAAGCTGTGGTAGAAAAATCAACATGGCTCCATTGTCAAGAGATAATGGCCCTCATTTATCAATCTAACATAGAAACCAGCGCAGATCCGAGAGCAGAAATCATCTTACGACAGGGTTCACGTGTGATTCATGAAACGTTTGTATCTCGTCAATCCCAGCGTAAGAATGATCGGGCGTTGATAAATGTGGAGGCTGAAAACAATTGTCATTTAAATATCACGCCCCTAAATATTCTCGGTTTAGAGGCCTCGCCGCCAGAGTTTACAACATGAAGAGCATCAGAAGAACATCTCAAAATGAAAGAGAAATTCATCTTACACCAGAAAACTGTTAACCCCGTTAATTGCAAACACCTGTGAAAATATGAAAAATACCTATTTATGTTAGGGATAGGCTATATGACACATAGTCGATGTAGGCCTTTACAAAATAGAATATTTTGCCATAGGCCACATATTTTTAAGTGATGCATATATGGCTGCATATGCTTAGATGCCAGTCAGAGTATATGGTCTAATAACAATTCTCCGACTCAGCCAGATTTACTATGCTGCACCGCAAGTCCACGCTGACTGGAAAACTTACACGAGTTGAGACTTGATGTGAGATTTGATCGTAGCCTCCGCTCACGTCCAAATTGATAAATGCCGAGCTTTGCGTGGAAATGACCGTACGCCCAGTTTTCTGTCGTACGTTTGTTTCGTAAATGAGGGCCACTATGTGTATTCCCCCAAGGGGTTTATCTTGTTGTCTGCACATCCCGTTAACACATAAATGCCTGGTTCAGTGAATCCCTCTCTGAAGAAGTGTGTGTAGCCTCATGCTGTGTGCATCTCTTGCAAGAATCTCCTTTAATAAATTTATACTCAATAATACTCAATAAGATGAAGCTCTGACTCCATCAGCTCCATCAAGCCGAATCCCATGGTGTGTTCATTACAATGCCATTTATTTGCTTTACGTCTGTAGAGATAAACAATTAGCAATTTAAGTGAAAGAACGTCCACCTGTTTAACAAGAAATGCACAAAAACGTACTTCGTTTTTGTTTTCTTGTATTTTTATATCAAAATACCATAACTTTTGCTTCCTGGAAAACTGTGTATTTTTAGGGTTTATTTCATGGTGTACATAACAATTCCAACTAATAAGACCATCAGATTTTTGAAAATTTAATTTTTTGTTTCATCTGGAAATACGCTGAATTATGGAAGCAAGATGTGACTGAAATACGGTTTCCTTAATGACTTTAATGTCATGTAGACATCCACTCTCACAGGGAGAGATCATTGTATTTGAAAGAGAAAATATTGCACACATTTTTTTGTTTCTGTGTAATCAGTGTGTTCGCCCTCATCACCACTTTTTAACCGGTGCTCGCTCTGCTCCTGGGTCAGGTGAGCGGGTCATGAAGCCTCAGATTCTGGAGGTGAACTTCAGCCCAGACTGCGCCCGGGCCTGCCTCTACCACCCCTCCTTCTACAACCACATGTTCCAGACGCTGTTCCTGGATCAGTCCGATCAATGTCCGGTCACACAGATCCTCTGAACGACTCCCCAGCACCAGCCAGGAAGAAAGCTTTTGTTTTAAGATGGAGAGAGAGAGAGAGAGAGAGTCGTTGATCTATTATTTTGTAATTCTCTTTTACATCTACTTCTTTCCAACTTTTTTTGAAAAATGGAGAATATGAATTATGTGATGTTTGCCTCACCTCTCTCTCTCTCTCTGTCTCTCTCTCTCTCTCTCTCTCTCAAATAAATTTTCAGTTCAATAAGCTTTATTGGCATGACAGTTGTGTAACAATATTGCCAAACCATAAAAATGAAAGAAAGGTAAAGCATACATTTGTCTCACAAAACAGACATTACAGAAATCCATCATAACATGAAATAACAGATGAACAACAATAGAACAGAAGAACAACAATAGAAACACTGTATATGGACAGAGTCTTAAGAGAACTGTCTGTCTCTCTCTCTCTCTCTCTGAATTCCCCACACAGACCCGGTTCCCTTTTTTCATTACAGTTGAAGTGTGTAGGAGGCTGCTACAACATCCCACATTTCAAACTCTGTGAACCCCTGTACTGTACAAATGAAATTTAATGTAGCCCCAATAAAAAGTAAATTGGATACATTGGAATTGATGTTTGAAAAATGGTTATCTTGGGTGTGTTTTTATCGCAAATCGCTGACCAACTTGCATTTCCATTTTAACAAATAATACACGTGTCTTGTAACTGATGTTTTCAACATTTACCTCTCTCCTTGGCTCAAAGTTTTCCTGGCACTTCTCTCTGTTGGTTGCTTGGCATGTTGGTTGTGTTGTGTTGAGGAAAGTGTGGAGCCTCAAGGTCTCCTGATCCAACAAGGGGGAGACCTTGTGACCGTCAGCTGAGAAAGATCAGAAGGAAAGGTAACTGCTTAGGAAGACAAACTATCTAGGGAAAAGTGCATCCACAGAGGAAATGTAACAACTTGTGGTGGTTGGTAAAGTCATGGAAAGGAGAAGTGGAGGCGAGCAGATGTTTAAAGAGGAAGTAACATGCAAGTTACACGTTACTTCCTCTTTAAACGTCTGCCAGACCTGAACAGATGTCCTGTTACAGATGTCCTGTTACACCACGTAACAGGACTTTCCCAAATCCTTTGTTAAAGGATACGGCTGGTGTTTTTGAATACATTTACAGTCAAAAAACTCCGCCAACAATATACCAAAGTACAAGATGCACGTAGGAGAAGTGGCAGTTCTGGGGGTAACAGATGATTCACCGCACTATGCAGTTTCTTGCTTCCCCTTCCTGAAAGACTAATTCACCGGTGGAGGCTTGCCATGCCTAGGCCCCACTTAAGCTGACCCTGTATTAGTCTCACTCCCTAAGGCCCTTGGTTTGTTACGGGTGGGAGTCCCTTACCTTCAGGTCACTAACCCAACCTTAGCCCCTGTAGGCCTAGAAGCCAGAAAAGGGATATTCCCTGAGTTCCCGCAAGAGAGAAGTTTAGTAGTTTTAACTTTGCTAGATTTATGACCTAACTCTGTATCTAGACTTTGTTTTAGCCAACCAAGTTTAAACAGGTCACCCTGGCGAGAGCAAACTATTACCCCTGAAAAAGTGTCTGCAGGCTTAGCTTTCTTGGTCCCCGGTGCAGAGAAGAGAGAAAAAATTAAAAAATGCAGTCTTGGCTTTGTCTGGCTCTGAACACAACTATCCCTTTCAGAGGGTTTAGCAGTCTAACAAAAGAGGGAGTAGAAGTGCATCTGCAGGGGGGTTGTTGTTGAACAGGGGCTAATTCCCCTGAAGGGAAGGGACTCCCGCCCATACCAAACCAAGGGCCTTAGGGACGAGTGAGGCTAAACTGAGGTTATTCAAAGTGAGGCTGAGCCATAGCAAGCCTCCACCAACGCATTAGCCTTTCAGGACACCCTAGGCGGAAGCAAGAAACTACAGCACAATGAAATTACGATAATACAGAAACTTTGACCAAACCAAACAAAGTCTTCATATTTTCTGTGATGGATTCTCTTGCTCTGTGGAAGTTGTTTTTCATACTGGACAAGAATGAATGGCAGCTGATGTCTTCTGAAGGAAGGAAGGAAGGAAAATGAGCGCTGATATCTTCAACTATGCTGACTGTGTGCAGACAAACCAGGAAGAATGGAAAGGGGCTACTTGGATGATTGGCACAAAAAAACACCAGCATTACACTTTAAAGTAGGTTTTAGTGATTACTTTGATTATAGAATGAAGAGCCTGGATTTACTCCCTACTAAAAAGGCTGGCTGCACTCACCACATGCGGCAGTGACTTGAGCAATAGGGCTTTAAGTCCCAAGATTCTCACAGTCTGATTAGCCTGTATGCAATTAAGCCACATCTACAAGTCCCTGGACATCACATGGCAAGAAGGGCATAGCTTACCAGTAATATGATAGTCTTGATAATAATTTAACCGGTTAAATTATCTTTCCAGAGTTAGGTTTTCCAACCCTTAATGGATCTTCTCTTCTTCTTTCTTCTTTTCTCTCCCTGATCAACCTCTGCTAATGTGTAATGCTTTTGTACATTTTGGCTTTGAATCAGAGATAACCAACACAGTAACTAAGTTTTATGGGGGTTTATTCTCAACACACAAAAGTTAGAAGCACACAATGGCAAACTCTTGCTTTATGAAATCCCCAAAGATGTTCCAGCAGCTCTTCCCTTCAACGAGGAACCCTAGAAAATACTCTTGGCATTCGGCCTGCTTCCCAAAGAAATAGGTCAGAATCTGCCTGATTCACAGTGCTAGATTAAATTGTGAATTTTCAGTAGGGAAGAGGACTCATGGACACACATACTTAAATACTCCCTTAAATCTTTCCCTAACTAAGGGCTGTTACTGTCTCATCAGTACCAGTAATTTGATCACCCTAAAAACATAAGTTACCTTACGCTTATAGATGTTTCCAGAAGACTAACATGAATACAGTCAGTACACTGTAAAAGAAAACTTATTGTTTCAACTTAAAAAAAGTTAGTGTCCGTGCTGCCTTAAAATTGTGAGTTGACTGAAGTAGTACTGAACAGTTTGGTCAAAGATCATTAGTTAGTTGTTCTAATGTAGAAAAGCTAACTGAGTGAACTTAAGACAATAAGTTCAATCAACAAATGTCTAGTCATGCTGATTCGTGTTTCCAAGTTGAATGCATTAATTGATTAACTGAAATCCAGTGTTATTTATTTTTTCACAAGGTTTGCTAGGTTTAAGTTTCTCTTGTATCACATGATTAATACACAGTTCACCACATAGTATGCATCTTGCAATACATTTACTTGTAGTGGATTGTACTTGCTATGTGCATCAGAAACAAACTTACTTAATTGTGAATTCCCAGATATATAGATAAGATAGATAGTAGATTTTATCATGGTTTTGTATTTATTTATTTTCTTTTTATCAGAAATTGACCTATGATTCACCAAACATACATACATAACAAGTCTCTATCCTGTAACCTCATTCAAACCAAAATAAGGAAGAGTTTGTGGAGAGTTAAACCCAATGCAATGCATACTGGGAAGTCTGCTAATAAACTAACAGTGTTGAGTTTAGTGAATGCTTTATAAGGCGTTCTTTCAACTCACAATTTTAAGTCACAAGATGTGAAACTCATGAAGCTCATAACTAGCACTTTTAAGTTGAAATTGACAAACAAATCTATATACATTGTGTTAATGGATAAAGATGAGTTGATTTCACTAAATTGCACTATGAGTTTTTACAGTGTAAGGTTTTAAAGTCTATTTAGAAAGTAATGTTCTCCCTCCTTCTCGGACTTTAAATATTTACTTTTAATGTTTACCTCGGCATAGCCGTCAAGAAAATAGGGCCCTATCTGTTTCTCCCCTTGATTCAACGCATGCCAAATGAAAATGCGAGACCCACTCTAAACACTGATTCCCATTGATTCGTCATCTGTAATTGTCAGGTGAGGGGATAGCGATGCTGTTGGCAGGCAAAAAATTGTTTTGAACTCTTTCATGCATGCAGATTGTGGAGTGAGTATGTGTCAAATGTGCTGCATTTGACACAGTTTGTCATATCATTCTATTCTCCCACTGCCTGCCCTCTCCTTTGATACACACACACACATCAAACACATCACCAAAACAGCTTTCTTTCACTTCAGAAACGTCTCTAATCTCCGTCCATCCCTCACACACTCTGCAGCTGAGACATTCATGCATGCCTCTGTTACATCCAGGCTGGACTACTGCAGCACTTTTCTCCTTGGAGTGTCATTGTGGTAGAAAATCAACACGTGCCTAACAGCTGTACTGGGTTTACTAGAAGGAACGTACAGATGCTTGATGAATGGTCACCTCACTGTGACCCTTGTGCTATAACTTACTAGGCCAGAGGTCCTGCTTGTCAGGATGGCTCCGTTGTGACCATGGAGGCTCTAAGTTAAGACACAACTTGGGGGTTTATCCTGATGTCTGCACATTCTGTTCTGTCCTTGAAAGATACATAAATGCCTGGTTCAGTGAATTCCTCTTTAAAGAAGTGTACGTAGCCTCATGCTGTGTGCATCTCTTCCTCTTGCAAGAATCTCCTTCAATAAATATATACTCAAGTAAGACTCCATCAACTTTTATTCGACAGTCCCCACTGAGCAATTTTACGTTGATTAGACATTTAAAACACGTCTAAATGGCCCATAGCCATCTAGGCTAAATTAAGTTTAAATGGGGTTGAAAAGTGAAAGTTTATTAGATGTCTAGACATAGACAAAATTATCCTAGGCTATATGAGAGCTACGCATAGACGCAATGTTGAAATTACTTCTTGTGCTCAGATAATTATCTTGTAGGCTAGTCTACAGGACTTCTCTGGTGCATATTTTTGGTATTTACAGATGTTTATTCATTGTAATAATGTATTTACTGCTTGGTCTAAAATAGGTCTATACATAGCCGTAATGATCCTGGGGTATATGAGAGTTAAAGCATAGACGCGACGTTGAAATCACGTCTTTTGCTCAGGGGCTTAACAGGTTGCAGTATGTCCAAAACTCAGCAGCAAGTGTGCTCATCTGAACCAGACCGTGGGAACACATCACCCCCTCCCTCCAGCACAGGCTCCCACTCCATTACATACAGTACATGATCCTCCTGCTCATCTCGACAGTCTTGCCTTCCTATGTCACTGACCTTGTCCATCTCTGCACACCCTCTCACACACTTTGCTCTTCCCACTCTCTTCTCAGTCCCCCCTGCTGAGCTCCATGGGTGACGGGGGGCCTTTAGTGTCGCTGGCCCCATGCTGTGGAACACTCTGTCCCAGGACCTCCACGCCATCATTTCCAT
Source organism: Centroberyx affinis (assembly GCF_046629955.1). Lineage (NCBI taxonomy): Eukaryota > Metazoa > Chordata > Actinopteri > Beryciformes > Berycidae > Centroberyx > Centroberyx affinis. The sequence goes on from NW_027280583.1 coordinate 134,194, forward strand.
TACTTCAGTTCTGTCAGGAATCACTCAGCTTAAAGGGTAACTTCGGTATTTTTCAACCTGGACCCTATTTTCCCAACTGCGGGTGTCTAAGAAACTAATGGGGACAACAATTTTTGAAATTGGTCCAGTATTGAGCGAGATCGCTTCAGCCGGCAGCCGCGAAACAGACTGCAATGTAATCCGACGGGGCAAATGCGCACCGTCAATGTACGTCCACTAAAAGTGCTTGTTTTTGCCACTGACTGGCTCAGATTGTTATTATAAGTGTATGACACAATATGGAAAGGACCCTATACAGAAATGAAACGTACTTCCTTACCTTTAGCTTGATCCCGTCTGTGTGTAACCAAGTCTCGCCCAAGTCCCGCGAGAGCTTAGTTGTTGCAGGAAGTCACCTGTGGAAATGTGAGTGAGAGTTGGAGAGAGGAGTGCCACCGGGAGGAGTTTGTTGTGTTGGAGTACAGAGATCGTAGCTTAGCGTTATCTAAAAGATCTAAATAAAAACAAAACAAAAAAACAATGGTTCGTGTTTGCGCATTTCCGAATTGTGCCAACAAAATGTCGCGCAACACTTCGCGCAGCTTTCACAGACTGCCTTTGTTGGATAGTGACCCGCTGAAGTTGTGGCTAGTTGTGCTACAAATGGATGCCAACACTCCTGTCCATACGCTGCGCCTTGCAGACCATCGGGTCTGCAGTGACCATTTTGACCGGTATGACTACAGCCAGCCAAAGAGGAGACGAAATCCTATCCCAAAGCACTTTTTCCTAAAGAAAAATGCTGTCCCAAGAGTGGAGAGACCTGCTCCAGACAGAGTGGAGGTAATGTTATTAGCTAAAGTTATTGCGTTGTCCTGGCATCAGTACACACGGCAAAAGCAATCACTAAACTAGAAAGGCACTCGGAGAGCGCAGACCTCCGCCAAGGTTCATGCTATTATTGTTTGTTCGTGAGTCGGATCCAGATCCGCTCCAAAATTTAATGGGTTCTTCCTTGGCCCATGCTACACCCTTCCACCAAGTTTCATGAAAATCGGGCCAGTATTTTTTCCGTAATCCTGCTGACAGACAAACAAACAAACGGCACCGAAAACATAACCTCCTTGGCGGAGCTAGCCAGTAGTATGTGTAAAATATCAACTGAGTCATGATTGATTATAAAATATGTATATAGATTCATTTCCCCTTTTCAGCAGTTGACATTCATAATAATACAATAAGTGATATCAACAAGCTGAAATTATCTGTGTAATATTGTTGCCAAAGTGTGTGTGCGTGGTGTAAAAATGTCATATTTATGCTTATCTATTATACGACCTATAAGACCACTTTTATGCCTACATTTGTATATCCTATACATTAGCAGATAGGCTATCATAGAGATACTTACTGGCAATGAATGATGATGGTAGCTCTTCAATGAGTAAGAGCTCTTCATCCGTATACTCTGGCTCAAATAAATACGGGCCGCCATCGAATTCAAATGCCTCTTCCACGTTGTCGAAATCAGGTAAATATTCAGTCATGACTTAGAAAATCTTTTAGATAACACTGAGCTACGATCTCTGTACTCCAACACAACAAACTCCTCCCGGTGGCACTCCTCTCTCCAACTCTCACTCACGTTTCCACAGGTGACTTCCTGCAACAACTAAGCTCTCGCGGGACTTGGGCGAGACTTGGTTACACACAGACGGGATCAAGCTAAAGGTAAGGAAGTACGTTTCATTTCTGTATAGGGTCCTTTCCATACTGTGTCATACACTTATAATAACAATCTGAGCCAGTCAGTGGCAAAAACAAGCACTTTTAGTGGACGTACATTGACGGTGCGCATTTGCCCCGTCGGATTACATTGCAGTCTGTTTCGCGGCTGCCGGCTGAAGCGATCTCGCTCAATACTGGACCAATTTCAAAAATTGTTGTCCCCATTAGTTTCTTAGACACCCGCAGTTGGGAAAATAGGGTCCAGGTTGAAAAATACCGAAGTTACCCTTTAACCATGTATTGCAAATAGAGATGACAATACAGTTTGACTTGGTGGTATGGTTCTACTCTTGGGGATGCTCCCTGCTGCAGTAATATTGCATAATAGCATAGTAATACAGAGCACATGATGAATAAGATGCAACAAGTATTGCAAATAATCCTCCCATGGATTAACTTGGAAATGAAGACACTCCAGGCTGCATACAAAACAAACAGTGAACAACTACAGTAGCCAGAGGAAGCAAATAACAGCAGCATGAATGAGAGTGTGAAGGCCTTTAAATAGACCGCTAAATCAGAGCAGTGAGATGTGATAGGAGTGGCATCTGTCAGCTGACACAGCATAGCATGACTTAGAGTGTCCTGCCTGCATTTAAAGCTGCCGTAGGTAAGTTCGGGGGGGAAATTCAAACCAACACAAGGAATGAGAAGCCTCCCGCTGCTCCTAGTGAGTGACAGGAGGAGTGATTGACAGGATGACACGAGTCACGGCGTCTGCCTCCGACTTCTCCTCATTGGGTACATTTCAAATAGGTGGAATGGGGCAACTGCTGTTTCTGAGACTCTGACATATTATCCTGCTCGTCTTTTGCAACATAATCTTCACATCACTCGTGTCCACAGCATGTAATCTGCGTTTCAGACTCTGCTTGTTCCATACATTATACGGTACATCAATATAAAACAATGTATGATGTTTTATTAGCAATAATATTTAGCAATAGTATTGTGTACTATGAAAGAAAAACCTGCATCCATTACAAACACACCAACTTTCAGGCCCATGAGGTGTTGAGGAAAGAAATTGTCCTCGCTGTGGTTTGGTGTTGTTTAGTATTCAAGTGTTATTATTGTATATACAGTATATATAAACATCGAACAAAAAGTTCGGAACTTTGTGTTTGGTAGATTATTTCTCTGTTGTAACAATGCTTCTTGGCAATACATTTTATACCGTTGGAAAGCCTGTTTATTTCCCTTTTAAATGGTGCCTCATTTGTAAGGAACATGCATTTGTGGGATGAGCAGCACAGCTGAGTATGTGGGTTGCGCTCATGTAAAATTTGCCAAATCTTCTCTGCCAATGCCAAACAGCTTATTCTGCTGTTGCTATTGACTCTTGTTTGGTGTTGTTTGGTGGATTGGATGATTGAAGTCTATCAGTAACAAGGAAGAAACAAGACATATTGGCAATTTTACAATTTATTCATTTAACAAACAGTCAGGAGCCTCAGTAGCGTGTGGAAGAACCATACACAGCCACAACAGCCTGGCACCTCCTCCTCATGTTGGTCACCAGCCCGGTCACACACTGCTGTGGGATGGCATTCCACTCCTCAACCAGGATTTGTCGCAAGTCAGCCAACGTGGTTGTGTCGGTCACTCTAGCACGAACAGCACACCCAAGCTGATCCCATAAGTGTTCAATTGGGTTGAGGTCAGGACTGTTGGCAGGCCATTCCATTCTCTCTACTCCCAAATTCTGGAGGTAGTCTCTGATAAACCCCGCTCTGTGGGGGCGAGCGTTGTCATCTTGGAGGATGGAGTTTGGTCCCAGACTGTGGAGATATGGGATCGCCACTGGTTGCAGAATCTCATCTCGATATCTCTCTGCATTGAGATTGCCTCCAATGATGACAAGCCTCGTTTTTCCAGTGATGGAGATGCCGCCCCACACCATCACACCGCCTCCACCAAAAGGTGTTACTCTATCGGTGCAGCGATCAGCATAGCGTTCTCCCCGTCTTCTCCACACTTTGACCCTACGATCCAACTTCCGTAGGCAGAATCTGGACTCATCGCTGAACATAACGTTCCTCCACATGTTCAGGTTCCAGTGCAGGTGCCAATCAGGTACCTGATTGTCAGCACCTGGGGGTACCGGAAGCTCAAAACAAGAGTCAATAGCAACAGCAGAATAAGCTGTTTGGCATTGGCAGAGAAGATTTGGCAAATTTTACATGAGCGCAACCCACATACTCAGCTGTGCTGCTCATCCCACAAATGCATGTTCCTTACAAATGGGGCACCATTTAAAAGGGAAATAAACAGGCTTTCCAACGGTATAAAATGTATTGCCAAGAAGCATTGTTACAACAGAGAAATAATCTACCAAACACAAAGTTCCGAACTTTTTGTTCGATGTTTATATATGCTGAGCAGTGTACAGAGATTGAACTAGTCTGAGTAGGCTGAACAGACAGAAAATAATAGAGCAAGGCCATTTCTACAGCAGAATAAACAAGTCGATGGGAAGATACTGATGAGAGTGTGAGTTAAAGCTAATTAGAACCTGTGTGAATCTGTGTGTGGTACTGACAGTTACACAGGGCAAAATGTTACTATGAACCAAAATACAGAGTGAACAGTGGAAATTAATGGATGGACATTGGACATGCAAAACTACTGAGTACAGAGTATAAGCTAAAGCAGTAGTAAGGTCCTTCCACCATTATGAATTTTATACAAAACCCATTTTTTGCTAATTCTCCCACAAAGTTGATCCAATCTCAACAAAGTACACACAGTTTATATGGATTTACTTATAGTTTCTTGCTATGCCTAGGCCTCACTCTTATTAACCTCCACTATTTATCTGTTCTAAAACACTTCTCTAAAATCCTTCCCTCCTCTCAGGTAATCTGATCAATGTAACAGTTTGTATTGGATGCCTTTTTACCTTGAATGATTCATCCATAGCACTCCTATCATAAATTTGAATCATATGACAGTTTAAATAATATAATGAATTTTACCGTCTTTTCCAGTGGTTCCATCATGACTTTACAGTCAAAATGTGCTTACTTTTTCTTTAAGTTCCATTCATTATGAGTGATTTATCAAGACTGACATTTGTTAACATTTTATGATATTCAGGATTGATGATATAAAACACTATCTCATACTGTATATGTGGTAAGAAAAAAAAAAAAAAAAAGGAAATCAGACACACACAGTGACATGCCCCTCCAAAACCTCAACAAATCCACATGGAGGCTGACAGTGGGGATAAGTCAGCCCCTTCCCAGATTGGTCAAGTTCAAGTTTGTTTTACAATGTGACAATGTGTAATATTCAATATTCAATATGCAATTTAGACAGCAGAAATGTGTGTCACGATATTAAAATATCTTCATATCATCACAATATGATATGATATGAGGGAACAGGCGGAGCCCCAGAAAATGATTCAACCGACAGTAAGAACACTGACACTGTGGGTGAAAAACCTTCAGTTGGGCCAGATGTCTTCAGGTCCTCAGCCACACGTCTCAAAAACCGTTCTCAAATAATTCAAACAAGTGCAGTAGAGTTCAATATGATAAAAGTTTACTGAAGCATCAAACAGATACAAAAACCCCAAGTTGGTCCATGGAGCAACTTAACTGATCTCTCTCATGCGTTCTTTTATATACTTTTGCATGCTCCACCTCTTGTGGAGCCTAACTATAGGTTCCCTCCTTCCTGAATCTTCCCTAACTTGACTTCTCCTTCTTTGGTAGCTAATGGTGTCAACGCTGCCCTGAATATAGATAAAAAATGTTAATATGATGTAATGTGCACAGTCAATTCCACAATATGATGTAATGCACATGGCTAATTCAATAAGCATGAGGCAATGCACACAGTCATTTCCATAATATGATGTAATGCACATGGCTAATTCAGTAAGCATGAGGCAATGCACAGTCATTTCCCTAAGTCAATATAGCCTAGGCTTATGTCATCCATGCATGCTTACGTCTCTTTTATGCTGGTTATCTTACTGATTACATGATCAGGCAGGCTTGTTCAGGCCTACAGGTGAGTCAGAAAATCTCCCACAACACACAAACACAAACACATGATAATTCAGGTAGAATTAGTTCAGAATTGCAAATGGTCCAATATGCTATAGATTGCTTTGAAAAACAGGAACAGGCTAGAAAGCAACAGTCAGATAAAGAAAAAGAGGATGTTAATTTCACAATGTTCCAACACCCAGCCTACAAAGAGATGCCTTTGCTCACACTACAAGTCTCAGGCCAGCCTGTAACATTTTTGGTTGATTCTGGTCTGGAGCAGGAGAATCCGTGATTAAACAAACGGACCTGTCTCCCAGACCATCATTAAGCGGCAGATATTTGAGAACAATTGGGGCAAATGGAAATTCGGTGAAAGAACATTAACAGGATGGTGAAACAGGACATTTCACCCACTAATTTCTGTTCTCAAGCTGCTGTCCAGTAAATCTGCTGGGGAGAGACCTCATGTGTGCACTAGGCATAACTTTGGTGTGCACCGTGAAGGGGATTCAAATTGAAAGACAGGGGGTGACAGCAGTACAACAGAAATTTTTACTCCCATACACCACTGTACGCATATGAATGGCATATAGACCCAAATGACCCAAAACAGATCAGCCAAACCCTGCTCCAACAGGCACACACACATATGGTTAAAGGGGAAGTACAGTTCCTGACAGAGGGAGAGTTACACTGCATACTGTATGTGCATTTAGGGCCAGACGTTTGAAGTTAAAGTAAAGTTAAAAGATTCGTTACAGTGTTTGAGAGGAAATGGGATCAGAGAAAGACATGAGAATGATCAGTTACAGACAGATTGGTTGTATTGGAATGCCAGTATGTGTGCTGTAGGTATACAGCTAGAACCAGAGGTGAAAAAGAGAGTGTATTGGAACAGATGGGTGAAACCACACATTTCACTGGCAAAATCAGACATATGGCGAAGGCTGGATCTGGGGACCTGGGTTACTGGCTGTGTTGAAAGTCTGGAATGGGAAACTACAGAAACAAAAGATGTTTATAAAAAACAAACATGTATGACATAAACATTATGTCCTCTTGGACCAGAACTTAGCTTTATAGCACTGCGTCGTAGCACCTATGTCCTGTTGGACCAGAACTTAGCTTTATAGCACTTACTCTCGTTGCATAGGTCATAGGTCTTTTCGCGTGGTACGGTGTTCCGTTCCTGGCTGATCACATTGACAATGTAACATATACAATGGCTGACTTTGCTAATAGAACAATAAAGGGTTTCCGACTACTTACTGATAATGATAAATCTCACCGACTCACCCTGTTGAAACGTGAAATGGCCTTAGATTTCCTCATGGCAAGGACAGGAGGACTCTGTGCGAGGAGATGCGTGTGTGACCGTGATTCCAGATAACTCAGAAAACATCACCAGTGTCATAACAGCACTAGACCAAATAAGAGACGCTTTTGGACCATCAGACTCTGCAGGATACAGCTTCAATGCTTAGTTACATGACAGGCTGGGGCCCTGGGGTGCAATGTTAGTGCAGATTTTAATTCCAATGATGGTCATGTTTGGTATTATACTCTGTTTTTGTACCTTAACCTGCATGAGAGCATTGATGTACAGATGGATAGGAGGAGTGGTAGGTGGTCAAGTACAACAATATGTGCAGTTAGGCACAAAGGATGAAGCTCACACTCCCGACTTATCCCCGGTTCCAGACTGGATTCCTCCATACAATGGAGTAGATATTGAATACGAGAATATGTGTATACAACTTGATATTGTATACAAGAATATGTGATCATTGATGTGTTTTTTTTTTTATAAAAGCTTGCTCTGATATATTTAGAATCAATTTTTTTTTTAAAAACCTGTCATTGTTTACCTGTCATAGGGTCTTTCCACCGTTCACCGTAATTAATGGTGTCTACTCCCTCAATCATTGACCTCACAGGTATGCTTTTGAACGTAACTAATGGAGTCAACATGACCTCACATGTATGCTTTGAGCAAACCACATTCTTCATTCGGGACACCGTTATTTCATACAGTGCTACTATGTTGATAAAAAATAATAACTTTAATAAATGAATACATGATTATCGTGGATACTAACTATTTCATATGTTGGATATCATACTGATTATTCATTCATTTAACAAATTCAGGTGAATCAAAATTTCCCACAGCACAAAGGGAAGAATTGTAATGGAAAAATACAGCAGGGACCTTGTCCCTTTCCTGACCCTGTGCTGACCAGATGTCAATTCAAAGAAGTTTTATTCAAATCAAAGAGGCTTTGTTGGCATGACCATAATGAAGTACAGTGTTGCCAAAATGTCTCTATATGTGACAAGCAAAACCTTGATCCGGAGACTTTATTACATTTTCAGATTTTATGACGTTTGACCCTGCCTTGACCTCACCATATAAATAGAGTTGTTTTGTACTTCTGTCATAGAATGGTGTGGATTATGGGTGTTAAGGAACAGCGAAATGTATAAGAGGGAACTGAGGAAGTTGCTCACTCAGCCTGAAACTCTGTTGAAGGTTGTTTGTGCCCACCTGCAGGTGCAACAAATAAACCCAGAAAGGACACTTTCTTGTTTCTCAAGTCTCTTTTATTACAGAAAACTTCCACCACAGCCCACACACTCAGTTCTTCTGTCTCCCTGTTACTATTTCCTATACATTGGCATGCTAATGATTCCCCATAGGGTTCAGATCATCTGTTGGACAAAAACACACTCTATTCCAATATTTTAATATTCGCTAACCTATTCACTAATTTGAATAATTATATATTTGCTAACCTCCCAGATCTTACACCCTCTAAATACATATTTTTAATTTGGTATCTTCCCTACTTGATTATTCCAAAGTTTATCTCCATGCTTGAGCTCTTCTGTAAGAGGCCCCTTAAGAGGTCACAGTACTGAGTGAACTGATAGGAGATGAGATGAAAGTAGCCGAGCCATCCTCACCTCCCTTCCTCTCTTCCTAAGAGATGAAGTTGTGATGTGTGAGTAGTGGAATGTAGAAGCAAATGAAAATAGTTTATCCCAGCCTAACTATTCTTACAGACTTTGTTTCTCTTCTCCAGACTGTGCAACTTTCCTTGCAATATTGTGATATTGTGATATACTGTATAAACCACCACTGGTTTGTAGAATCATGGCTTCCAATGGGACCTTCGTCAGGTAAACCCGGGTTTACCTGACGAAGGTCCCATTGGGATCAAAACGTTGTCTATGTAACTAAATAAATTTGTTGGGAGCATTCAACAAGAGTTGGGAGCCATTACTCTACAAACCAGATGCCTGTAATACACACAGTTTGGCTCAGCACCAAAGAAGTGGGATGTGTGTAAGGACTGTTTGAGGAATATAAACCACCACTACGACTTTGTGTGTAACACTTTTTGCTATGTGCACTGCCTCATTGGAATAAAGAATTAAGTGTATTATGGACAAGGAATAGACAATCTGAGAAAAGGTTTTTAAAATATAAAGGAAATAAAGTGAGAAAAAAATGAAGAAAGAGAGGAATTTAAAGTCAGAGGTCAGATTTGACAAGCAACTACGTGCCTGTAAATGCAGATTTGATAGGGAACAAGCAACAATTCTACACTCCTAACCAGTTCTTAAATACTGGAATTACAGATGAGGAAGTTACAATGCAGTCAAGGGAGCCAAATTGAGGAAAATGTCAGGTATTGATGACATAGGTAATGAGGTGTTAAAATCACCTCATCTATTTCGAACTAAATGTGGTTTTCTGTGTGCATGCTTTGAGAACAGCATTATCCCACCTGTATGGTACAAATCCATACTCAAGTCAATACCTCAGTCATTAAAAAATGACCTGACAATGATGACATGATAGTGTTGAAAAAAGTGGGACAGATGGAGCAAGGGTCCGGTCAAGACCGCGTACTACTTTCTTTCTTTCTTTTTTTTTTTGGAATATTTTATTTTGCTTTTTCAAAGCCAAACACAATAACAAACAGCATATAACCAACAAACGACAGTACAAAGTCAACAAGACAGCAAACAATAAACAAATCAAAGTTAAAATCACCTTCCACAATAACAACAAAATAATATAAATAAACAAAACATTGAGAGACACAGGGCAACATCTCACCTCAAGAATCATATGGTCAAGCACATCCTCATACAGGAAGAATATACAGAGGCACAATCAATCTGGTGCGATGGGAGGTTTTCCATATAATCCACAAAGGGTTGCCATATCTTGTAAAATGTTTTACTCTTATTCCTCAACCAGTAAGTTATTTTCTCTAGGGGTATACAGCTATTAATTTCAGAGAGCCACATTCCAATTGGGAGGGGGGCATCTGATTTCCATTTTAACGCAATACATTTTTTTAGCAATGGCCAGCAAAATTTCTGTGAGCCTTATAGCGTGGCTATTTTTAAGGTTGGAGTTAGTAAAGTTACCCAGTAAACAAATCTCCGGATAGGACCGCGTACTACTTTTCGGTCCCAGAACGGGGAAAGGGACACCGTGAGGAGGCAAAGGAAGTGTAGTAGAGTAGTAGTAGAACAGTTGTTCCCCAAAGTGACAGAAGTAAAGTCCTCAGACACGTGAATCAGCCTTTAAAGATCTTTATTAAAGTAACAAAGACCTGAGTTGTTCTGCAGAAGAACAGAACTCATGGTCAAAGCATAATACTTTTATACAGTTTTCAGTTTGACTCAACCTTCTAGCATAATCCCTCCTATTCTAGTTCTTCTACCAACAGAATCTGTCTTTGTGTCATCACCGATGGATACTCCTACTTTTCCCGAGGGGTGGAGAGCATGTCTCTCCTATGGCCTACTAGATGCAGGTGAGGCATATCATTTTCTTGACATATTAATTACTTTGTTTACCAGGCAGGATATCTAACTCCCTTAATTCTGGCATGTTCATCCTGCAACTGCAGCTACTCTCACTCCCCTATTCTGGCATGTTCATCCTGTAACTGCAGCTACTCTCACGAATCTGAAGGCCATTTAGGGAAATGTTCAGGCAAGTCAAACTAATCGCATGTTCAACTGTAGGCACAGTATATTTCCACTACAGAAGAAGATGGCCATCAGAGCAATGAGAGAGAGGATTGCACGTGCAGAGCAGGAACAGGAGGAGATCGAGGGTGAGCTAAACGAATGGATGGAACGTCAGGAGGATGAGAGAGCACGCCAGGCTGCATCTTCTTCTCTCTCGCCATCTTCCCCGGGGCCATCTTCCCAGGGGGCATCACCTCCTCCTCTCTCTCCCTACTCTCCCTCTAGCCTCTCCTCTCCTCTGCCATCACCTGACACCATCGAAACTGGCATGGCATAGGCTTCCAGTCAAAAAACAACAGATCTCTACCTAAACGGCCTCTTCCCCTTTTTTCATCTTGTGAAACTGCTGCAACGCCTTGTGCAAAGCCTTCTATATATAATCTGAAACACACACACACGGTGGAACTGAACAGGTAATACATTTGAGCTGAGTGAACACATAGAAAAAATTTCACACTTGTCTTAATATGAGGTAAATCTTGTGTGTGTGTGGTGTATATACCCTTGAGTTCAGTATAAGGACATGTGTGTGTGTTTTATGACACAGAAACCGGATTGTTGCTTTAAAGGCACTTAACTGAGCATAGTGAAATACAATAAGCTCTAAGTAAATTATATGATTTAATATCCAGTTTTAGTGTTTTAACTAAACATCGAACAAAAAGTTTGGAACTTTGTGTTTGGTAGATTATTTCTCTGTTGTAACAATGCTTCTTGGCAATACATTTTATATCGTTGGAAAGCCTGTTTATTTCCCTTTTAAATGGTGCCCCATTTGTAAGGAACATGCATTTGTGGGATGAGCAGCACAGCTGAGTATGTGGGTTGCGCTCATGAAAAATTTGCCAAATCTTCTCTGCCAATGCCAAACAGCTTATTCTGCTGTTGCTATTGACTCTTGTTTTGAGCTTCCGGTACCCCCAGGTGCTGACAATCAGGTACCTGATTGGCACCTGCACTGGAACCTGAACATGTGGAGGAACGTTATGTTCAGTGATGAGTCCAGATTCTGCCTACGGAAGTTGGATCGTAGGGTCAAAGTGTGGAGAAGACGGGGAGAACGCTATGCTGATTGCTGCACCGATAGAGTAACACCTTTTGGTGGAGGCAGTAGGATGGTGTGAGGCGGCATCTCCGTCACTGGAAAAACGAGGCTTGTCATCATTGGAGGCGATCTCAATGCAGAGAGATATCGAGATGAGATTCTGCAACCAGTGGCGATCCCATATCTCCACAGTCTGGGACCGAACTCCATCCTCCAAGATGACAACGCTCGCCCCCACAGAGCGGGGTTTATCAGAGACTACCTCCAGAATTTGGGAGTAGAGAGAATGGAATGGCCTGCCAACAGTCCTGACCTCAACCCAATTGAACACTTATGGGATCAGCTTGGGTGTGCTGTTCGTGCTAGAGTGACCGACACAACCACGTTGGCTGACTTGCGACAAATCCTGGTTGAGGAGTGGAATGCCATCCCACAGCAGTGTGTGACCAGGCTGGTGACCAGCATGAGGAGGAGGTGCCAGGCTGTTGTGGCTGTGTATGGTTCTTCCACACGCTACTGAGGCTCCTGACTGTTTGTTAAATGAATAAATTGTAAAATTGCCAATATGTCTTGTTTCTTCCTTGTTACTGATAGACTTCAATCATCCAATCCACCAAACAACACCAAACAAGAGTCAATAGCAACAGCAGAATAAGCTGTTTGGCATTGGCAGAGAAGATTTGGCAAATTTTACATGAGCGCAACCCACATACTCAGCTGTGCTGCTCATCCCACAAATGCATGTTCCTTACAAATGAGGCACCATTTAAAAGGGAAATAAACAGGCTTTCCAACGGTATAAAATGTATTGCCAAGAAGCATTGTTACAACAGAGAAATAATCTACCAAACACAAATTTCCAAACTTTTTGTTCGATGTTTATATTACTTGTCTTTTAAGATCTTGTCTTTTTGTGATATAAGAACTTGTGGTGGCCAATGATACAGAGAATTCAAATAAAACTACAAAAGGCAGAATCTTCAAATCCAATAGACTTTTATTACATGAAGTAACAGAAGCCGAGTCGGTCTGCAGAGCAACTGAAGCACACAAAGAAACACTCCTCTTTTTATACAGATTTCTGGGAGTTGCTACACATCTTACTTGTGTAATCAATAGCCTTGAGCCAGCTGCCATCAATATCTTCTTGACAGGCTTTTCCTTTTTTGTTGGGTTTCCTCACTTCACTGATTTCCTTATATGGAAAGATATTGGTGGTTAGGCAACTTTTGGCTCAACTTTGGCTCAGTTGTCTGCTCAACTTTGGCTCTTTTGGTAGTAAACAACTCAAGAACATGCACGTACTCGCACATCCTGTTCTCCCTTACATCTTGTTTTGGCCTCAGCCTCCTTGCATGAGACCTGTTGACTATGATCAATTATAATTATGTCTGATTATATGAATTCTTATACGTTTCTTTGTGATTATTATAATTGTTCACAGAGTAATTAGGTGAGTAATACAAGTTCATAAAAGTAATATACCATAAACTCTTTTTCTCTCATGTAAACACTGTCTCATAATTGGTGTTTGACACCATATTAAAAATCACCAGATGCTGTAGAGCTTAATCTGGAAAAACTGTAGGCATTTTGTGAAGAAGTCTCATTATGTGAAGCATTGTCTTGTCATGAACTTATGTGAAAATGGTGGTCTCTGTTTTTTTAGACTCCTCCAAAAAGTCTCTAAACAATATTCTATTGGTAAATCCACTTTTGAGTTCAGATTATTTTTTATTTAGCTATGAGGGAACTTTCCAGTGACACCTAAAGACTATGCTGTGGTCTTTGATGCATCTCAGCAGGTGGCTAGATGCCATTTAATGGTATTTGACTTACACAATTTACTTTCACTTTCACCTTTTGACTCACCAATAAGAAATGTGTGTTTTTCTTTTCTTCCACAAACCAAAAACAGGGCTATATTTACATGCTTTATTCCAAAATGATAATGCCTCTCTTCCATATGTGATCAATTTCAATCAAGAGTAGCAGACGAGTTAGAGAGGGATTTTTAAGCTTTGAGACAACTGAGACGTGGATTGTGCAAAAGGGGTTGCATGGCAGGATATTGAGTTGCAGCCCCTTGAATATTGAATATTCATATAATGTATATGGCATTATTGCCTGAGAGTTAGTCTCTGAAAAAACAAAATAGAACATGTCCATTTTAATTACAAATAATTACATACAAGCCCCAAAAACTGACTGTAATAAGCATTTCTTGTCCAGATCGATGTTGAATCTATCCAAGTTGCTTTAGTGATGCTGAAATCACTGAGCCTGCGACCACAATGAAGAACTACTTGTGTGTGTGTGTGTGTGTGTGTGTGTGTGTGTGTGTGTGTGTGTGTGCACCTTCCTGTTCCAATCCACACCCATCTGCAAACCCGCCAATCAGAGCTCGGAGTGACATCATTTATATCAGCACGCTCTTATCCAGCTCTCCACTCTAAAATCTGAACTTCACCATTCGAACCGGGCAGTCGGTAGACACGGAGGTACGACCGTTGGCATCACGACTTCATCAAGATAAAAACCGGAGACGTTTCCCGACTCTCTTTCACCTCTGATCGCCTTTGGGTAACAGTCGCCCCGGGGTGATTTCTCTCAGATGATGATCTAGCTCGCCTGCACTGGAATTAGGAGACATCGGGAAATGAATGCGCAACTAAGTTTGCAAATGTCGTACGGAAGTATTGGATGTGTTGAGGAATGCGGAGAGTGAAACATGGAGTTTCAGTAAGTAATCGGTAAGTAGTACAGGAGGACACTTTTTTTGTATCCCTGCTTTTATGATTATTATTGGGCATAAACACACACCCCTACCTACAATAGACGCATCCTCTGATGACAATGTTTCCCCAGTGTATCTTGTGTTTTCAACGGTCACTGAACAGTGATGCACTGGGGAAACATGGGGAAACTTTTCAAACTAACGTTGAGAGAAAGATGGGGAGGGACCATGCTTTGGCTCACGTTTAAGCTTGATAGCCTCTCGATCCAGCCCCGTCCATCAACGAAGAATCTTGTAAAGTGAAACGACTCGGGAAAGCTAGCATAGCCGTCGCTTAATTACATTATTGGCAGCAGCTGCAACTCGTAGATGTTATTGGGACATCATCCTCAGCCCTGCGGTTACTAGGTTGAGTGACATTTCAGAGGAATCCCATTTTGCCCCGTAAACCATACCCCTTTTCAGCTGATTTTCAATATTGCATGGGCGAAGGCAAACAGTTTGAAGTGACTCATCTTACTGCACGTGCTTAGTAAGCGTGGGGGTAGGTTAGCTTTGGAAAGCACCAAATACGCCTAGCCTACTTCTTACCCAAGAGCAGGGGTGGGCAGTTATTTTTCCTGGGGGGCCACATGAGAAACCCAGATTGTTGCCTAGGGCCAAACAAATTTTGTCATGCCGTAACCTCTAATTTTATCACTAGATTAAACATACTGTGCACTTATTCTTCAGCATTTATTATATTGAAAATCACTCCAAACAGCATCTTACTAAGAACATTAAGCTATATGCAGGAGTCTTTGAACCTACCATACAGGACTGACCATTTTGGGTAAAAATGTTTCCATTAAAAAAACTAAACAAAACAAAAAATCTCTCAACATGCCAAAAGACAAAAACATGCACTGCAGGTCCAAAAAGCAAGGTTGAAAAATAAAACCAAACACCCTGATGAAAAAAAAAAAATCCAAACCAGTACACCATCTCATATACACACGTTACTTTTTTCCACACTTTGAGAACATGAGTTTGTTTGTTGGATAATCCACTGTGGATTGTCAATGCCAAAAAAACAAAAAGTTTTGTTGTATGAAGCTGTGTAAAAAGTCCTTGCTGCTTTTGTAGCTTAGCTAGCAATCCCTTGGCTGTCCTCACCTTCTCATCTTCCGATAGATTTCTGTATTTTTCTGCGTGTTTTGTCTTGAAGTGACGGCTCAAGTTGTAGTCTTTGAATACAGCCACATGTTCGTTGCAAACTAAGCACACAGCTTTACCGCCAACCTCAGTGAAAAAAGTGCTTAGCCAATACAATCATAGTTTCTCCCAACGGCACTTGCCATTGATTCATCACCCTCACAGAGCTATTTCCCTCGTCGCCACTATGTGGAGTGGTGGGTGAATAATAGGAGAGAGGAGGAGGAGGAGTGGGTGAATACATTCCTCGTTCCTCTGCTGGCGGAGAGAGTTGGTGAGAGTAGGTTAGCCCACCTTCCTCCGGTTGTGGTGTTGGCTAATCTTTGACGCTTGCGCATTGGCTCTGCTTGGTAAGCAGACTCTGTAGACGTGGGCCTCCGTTTCTTTGGCGGGCTTGAGCATTTCTTTGGCGGATTGGATGCTTGTGATCTACTCGGGGCGGGCGAAACGTCCGGATTCTTGACAGCAGGACGGTTAGGAGACGCACTTCAGTGAAATTTTGTGTAAAATGCAATGCAGACCTGGTAGCATCTAACGTTAGTTGTGGCCTGCAGACAAAATGGTTAATAATATAACATTAGTAGTTGTTAATGTTAAGCGTTAACCATACTTATAAAGGGGTTATCTGTATTTGACCACCATGATTCATCCGGCAGAAAAATAATAATTCCTTGCATTACAATAGGGCCTTCGCACCACTTGGTGCTCAGGCCCTAATACATTTTTTCGACAAGAGATTATGTTCTTAGTAGCTAATCTATGGGTGGGGTTAGTGTTGCCAGCTCAGGAAGTCGCTAGAAGTCACCAGATGATGTCATGCGCTATAGATGAGAGTGGTGATGATGCGGCATAAAGTAAAACAATAATAGACATTTTCTGTGGTTGCTTTTTCTGTGTTCTAATAATGTATGTGGAATGTATATGGTGTAAATAATTTGTCGTTACCTTTTCGTGATTGTCAAACAGCAAGATCATGAAATGTTTTTTTTTCTCAAAATGCTAGCATGACTCCTCTTGGGAATGGAAGTTTGCTAGCTTGTTAGCATTATGTGACTTCCAGAAAAAAGCATTTTAATGATAATGCAGTTCTTTGATAACTGTAAAAACATAATGACACATTATTTACACCATATACATTTCACATAAATTATCAAAATACAGAAAAATCAACAACAGAAAATGGTTGATTTTTTGTTTTGCCCATAGAGATAAAGCGGGGAATATCACTTGTCCCGCACTTTGTGGGCGTGGCCCATTTGAAACGTCATTCTTATCTATGCCATTACATAAGAAAGGCCTGAAATGTCAGATGGGCCATGTCTACAAAGTGTGGTACAACAGTTTCTGAGTTCTTATAATTCACCACGGTGAGTTCAGGGCACTTCAGTCTCTCTCTCCTGAGTGATCCCTCCTGCAGGCTGCATGTTCATGAAAAGAACGGTTTTAATCATCAAATAGGCCTATTGAGTTTTGCATCTCATTATTAAATTCCACCCCTGCAACATTTTTTCAAGAAATAAATTCATTTCAATAATGTTGGAGATGGTGAAGATGAAGCAAAAGTAGAACTGTCTCTTGTCAAAATGTGCAAATAATCATTAGCAGGTGTCGGTCAAACTTCCTTTGGAAGCTTTCTTTTGGAAACTTTGGTGTGAACCACATGGAACCAGTGGAACCACTGGAATTTCCCACAGGAAATTCCAGTGAAATTCCAGTGGTTCCATGTTCCATGTTTACTTGTAGAAAGTACTTTTTTTTTTGTTTTTCACGGTTTATAAGTCAGTGCGTCGTCTAAATAGGCTAACTGTTTGACTATTTGGTGCATGCCAATATTTACACTGGCCAAAGCAGATTATGGACAAAATGCAAAGCATCATTATCTGCTCTCTA
Source organism: Centroberyx affinis (assembly GCF_046629955.1). Lineage (NCBI taxonomy): Eukaryota > Metazoa > Chordata > Actinopteri > Beryciformes > Berycidae > Centroberyx > Centroberyx affinis. Next base: position 151,892 of record NW_027280583.1, read on the forward strand.
CAGTGCTCATCGATTGCATGTGTATAGAAATCATGTTGGCAATAAGCGCAGAGATGTTCTGTTTGGCTTCTTTCAACATTTGAAGGAGCTTGCACAAAAGTTTCTAGTTTGGCTAGGTCCACCGTAACTTGTAGAAATAGCTGGATGCTTTTGGAGATTAATCTGCGTTGTTGTCCGGAAGCCAAAGTTTGCTAACCTGACGCGCCAGATGGTTTGTTACACAGAACCATCTGGGAAGTCTTTCTTGGAAACTGTTTGGAGGGCAGGCACTTTCAAAAAATACTTGGCAGGTGATTGGATGAACCATCTGTCTATCACGGGCTAACTTCAACCAATCAGATCAACAAACCATATGACGTAGTAGGACAATTATTGCCGTCTTTGTAAGGAAAATTTGCGCATAAAGGGCTCTCTTACTCTTACTCGAACAGTCGCTTCACGCTGTCGTCACACCTAAACCACGCCCGTAGCTGTCCTCATAGGACACTGATTGGTCCGCACCACTGTGGTTCGGCCACAAACGCATAACTTGAAGCCTGGCAAGATGGATTCTCGCGTGATCCAGCTGCCTCGCAAGGTAAACAGTTTGCCAACGCTGGGCTTTTGTGTGGCTTCTATAATGACCAAGGCTAATTGCTACCAGAAGCAGCTGCCTGAAGAGGAGTACAAAACAACGTATGGCATATTTTTATTTTTTATGTTTTAATCCAGTAGTTGCTCGTCCACAGCCATACCACTTGGGGACGCACACACTGATGTGTATGAAAATGGACAGAACATTTGAAGGATAGATTTCTGTCCATTAGTTGTTTTGGAATGTAAATGTGGCAGACGTGGCAGTCTGGCAGAAGTACAGTAAGCAGAAAACATGTCAAGAAGGCTTTGCTTATTGCCGTGAAACAAAGTGTACAGTTTAAATTAGGTTTAAGACTGACCTGGAAAACCTACAGTCATCCCAACATAATACCAGGCCTTTTCCATTTTCTTTGTTTTTGTAATCCTTTGAGTCATACAACAACATGATGGTGTAGCCTCATCTTGGTGTTTGCTGCCATTTTTCCCAAAACAAATGTAGGAACACCTCTAATTGGCTAAACCGATGGTGACCAAATCTGTCCATCCAGAAAACGTTCAACTCAGTTAAACTTTCTCTATTTATCTGCTGATGATCCATCAGTTATCTTTGCAAAGGCGACTGACAGAACATTGATGGGAACAGTGTGACTTTGACATAAGTGTGTGTATGCAGCAGAAAAATGTGAACGAGTGTTCAGTCGGCGCAGAACAAGATGGGGAAAATGGATGGGATTAAAAAAATATGAAGATAAGTCTATGCTCCCATAAGTAGGGAGAAGGTGGAAAGTAGAAAGTCTGAATTGATTCTGAGATTCCAGCTAGTCGCACTGAGGGCCACATTTGAGTCTGAGACAAGTAGGTTTTCCCCTTTTCATCCCAGATGCAGGCTGCATTCAGATCCACAGTACCCTCTTGTCTTCCCTTCAGTGAGCCCCCTAGTGATGAAATGTCTGATGTGCCTAACTAGAAAGTAGGGATGCACATTTTCCAAAAAAATCTTGATAGATTTGCACTGTTAAAGATCAAATAAATTGTTAGCTGCCCCCCCCCCCAAAAAAACAAAAAAAACAAAAACTAAACAAAACACACATGCGCCACTACACACACTTCAAATCGAAGCATAATTCAGACAAACAATGTAAGTCACACTGACAAGCATATTGAAGCTGAATGGAGGCTATAATCATAAAGAACAAAATAAGAATATTATTATAGTATTAGTCTATTTAGGCGATGCAGTTATGGCTTGTAAAATCCTGCCGCATTTTTATCTGGCATTCTCGTATTCCAATATTAATCCGACTGAAATAAAGTTTCCAAATTAAAAAAAAACTACTGTTGATCAAATCATCTGGGGTTAACTGTTTTAGGCCTGTTGCCTAAACATTTTTATTTATACAGATCAGCATATCCAAACGCTCCAGAGTAACGCACCACATACACGCAACGTCTGCCCAGCGGCAGAGAAGACGTGCTCTGATGGGACAGAGGTCCCGGGATGCAGAGGTACCGCTGCATTAGTGCTGTCAGCCTGGGAATCCTACCTGGTAGGCTTTCCACCAGTCCAGTGGATTCGTATCAAGTGGCATTTCTTGCAAGTAGCCCTCCACTTTGGTTTAATGGTTTAACCGGCTGCGATGACACAATTCAGACAGTTGTTAACCGTTAAAGTTAATCGACGTGATACATAACAAACAATAAATCAATCATTGATTTATGTTGGACATCCCTACTAGGAAGGAAATCGATACATTTAGCTACTCTCCAGCGAGAAGTTTTGTACTCAAGTTTAGTCTCTAGAAATCACATTTTTGAATGGTGCAGCATTAGCTATAAAAAAAAAAAAAGTAAACGCAGAGATTAGCTTGTATCAAAACTGGAAGTTGTCAAATCACCTTACATTCAAAGGATATGCACGATTTCTATCAGCCGTTATTCTGTTAGGCTACATTCAGTGTGGATTCAGAGACCAGAGCGATGGATTGTGGGATACAATACATGCTGGAAGCTTACATTCTCTACCCTTTGTGGAAGGGAGGAAAAATGAGAGAACAAGGGGGGATAAAGGCTCCCTTGTTTAACAGAAGTTGGAACTGAATTCCACTTTGTCAGACGTTTTTTATCTTGCCGTTTTGGGGCTTCCCCCCTGAATTCAAGGGAAGACAACATCCAGAAGATAGCGTTTTACACGGAATTGAATGCAGCCACAGTAGTTGTGTTTCCATCAAGCCACTTCATGCAAAAATATAAGTTTCAAATGGGGAATAAGCTGAATGAAAGCTGAATTTCTAAGTCCTCAAATATCGCAAAAAATAGTTTTTACATTCGATGGATTTGTTGGTGTGTCGAGAAAGAGGTTATCAGGAAAAACTGTTGGAAAGGTATTTTGCGAATCGATATGTAGAGTTACCCTAACCCTGTATTCTGCAGTTTAGGCATGCAGCTGACACTCTTATCCAGGGCGATTTACAGTTATTGCTACGGTAAAATAAGTGAACATTCCTCAAGCGTGAACAGGGTAAATAGCCAGATAGCAGGTTGAGGGGAGGGCTGGTGAAGAATACGAGCCTTGTTTTGGGTCAGGGGGGCAGGAAACAGAGCCCAGCTAGGGTGAGGGGCTTGGCAGGGGGGCACGACATCAGGGGGCAAGCTGGCCTGTAAAGAGATGGGTTTTCAGTCTGCCACAGAAATTGGGGAGTGACTCTGCAGTCCTGAGTGAGGAGGGAAAATCGTTCCACCACTGAGGTGCCAGGAGGGTGACGAGTCGGGACCGTGCAGAGTGATGGCCAGGTTGTCACATGGAATGTAGTTGACCAATAGTAGCCGATTGCAGGGTGCGGGCCCCAGTGTAAAGTTCCATGGGACGCTGTGGCCTTGGGTCATATTGTATGCTAACATCATTTTGAGTCATTAGTTAAATAGGGTACCTGTTATGCATACACTAGATGGCACTATCATTGCATATAGGGCCGCACGATATATCGTTTCAGCATCGTCATCGCGATGTGCGCATGTGCAATAGTCACACTGCAGGACGCGCGATGTCAAGTAAGGCAAATTAACTCAAACACGTCATGCTACAACGTTTTTGCTGCTGGAAAACTCGCAAGGTTCTCATTTTCCATGACTAATCTACAAGAAAAGTCCGTCTGATATTACATAATTTAGTCGGATTTAAGGGTTCTTGGGTACATGGAGTTTGATCAGCTCCCAATGTGCTCTGGTGAAGGGGTGCACTTCATCAATTTATCAAACAACCAAAGCAGGCCCCACTAGTCGCCTACCACAACCTGAAAATGAGCGCTCCCTGTTTTGGTTGTTTGACAAACTGATCAAGTACACCCCTTCACCAGAGCACATAGCGAACTGATCGCTGTGCATGCAGAGTCTGCGTATCACCTGCCTGTAAACATGCATGCGACGCGGCTACTGTCACAGATGATGTCGCCTGGATGCTAGAGGCAGGCGTTCAGTTATGCGAGGCGGCTTTTGAGTGTGTGTATTCCCGTTATCAGCGGCACCTCGTCCCAGTGCTGGTTAAAAGTTAAAAAGTTAGTCACGGGGCCGGTCCGTGCCCTAATGTAAGAAACGCTTAACACACACAACACACACACAAAACTTGCAGTATCCAGATTAGGGTTGCAAAATTCCGGGAATTTTCAAAGTTGGAAACTTTCCATGGGAATTAACGGGAATTTATGGGAATTAACGGGAATTTATGGGAATAAACGGGAATAAACCAGGAATTTACTAAATTGAAGGTATGCTCTTAATAGGGAACTTAAATATAGTTGGGGAAAATATATTTTAGCATAATCCTGACTAAAACAACCAGATATCATGCAAGAACAGTTGAATATCTATGCTATTCCTCAATCACATGCACACATAGCACACTGCTTACTGCAGGGCTATTGAGACCACGCCCCCTACATGCACTGTGCATTCCTGTGCATTTTTGTTAATTTTTGAATGGGTTGGGTCGGGGGGATGAGTAATATTTAACTCAACATTCATGTTTTTGTTCTTCAATGAAAGAATTGATTGTTCAATAAAATATTTAACACTTGATAAAGTTCTACTTACAAATAAATCTGTTTTAATTGTATTATTTTGGATGGATGTCTGCTTATAACAAAACAAATATTTATGCTTGGATATGATACCTTTCCATTAAATTACCCTCAATTCCCAGTTAATTCCCATAAATTCCCATTAATTCCCATAAATTCCCATAAATTCCCATAATTCCCATGGAAAGTTTCCAATTTGGAATATTTCCAAAATTCCCCAGCTTAACTTCCCATGGAAATTTACCGGAAACTTTCCGGAAATTTACCGGAAATTTTCCACCCCTTTGCAACCCTAATCCAGATCTATCTGTACTACATCTTGCCGGCATATAGATAAATCTGTTCTGATTACATGTAAATAACACAACTGCGACACACAAGTCCATTTGTAAAGTTTATTAAGAAACGTGTTGTTTTTCCCAAATACCTCTCCACCTGTTCTCTCTCCACTCCTTGTAGTGGAGGAGTCCACGCTGATTTCTGGGTGGCAGAGGGCTGTACCAAGTGTGGTAGAAGTAGGAGGGAGGTTTGTTTTGTTAGAAGAGGATAGACTTTTAAAGTACCCAAATGATGAAAATTATGATTGTTAATTGTATATCTGTACATGAATAACACACTGCATGTATCTGGTGACATTTCCTGTATTTTTTCATATTGCAATATATATCGCAGGAAAAAAAGATATTGCAATGTCAGTTTTTTCCAATATCATGCAGCCCTAATTGCGTATAAGCAATAGAGGTACAGAAGTACAACTTCCATTTTTGGTTTTCCATTGCATATTACATTGCATGCGTACATACTAAGGAATGCAGTTCATGATCTGTCTCCACCCTGGCCTGAGTAGCCTACTTTCTCATGGTCAGGAATGCCACAGTGTTATGCTAATGATTTAGTCTTCCACCTTATCTCTAGTCCTTGCAACTGAGTCATTGATGTGTCTTTGTCCGATCCTACGGACACGTAACAGGAAACTGCTATGGGGCTTGATATGTATGTAGTAGGGGTTGTTACCTGGAGGCCCTAATACAGGGTCCCAGATCAGCCCTCACTCTGAAGGCAGACAGTGGGTGGTTACCACTGCTGCCTCCATTGTTTTCAATATACATACAACGGCAGCCGCAGCGGCACAGGGAGAGAAGGCGGCTCCTGCTCACGGTGACACATATGGCTATTTGCCACCGCCACCTGAGTTCAAGGATGCTCCACCTTTCTAGCCTCTCTTCAATAAGAGCGTTTCCATTATCATGGGAACCACACTGGAGAAAACTGTGGAGGGGCTAGTTTTAATAGTTTCAGAATACCCTGAATTGCGTAATGCCTCCCTACTGGTGTGCAAAGATGTAAATAAAACAAATTGGACATTCATTTCTGTTTACGGTTTATGGGAGAGCCTTGTGTCCGTTTTGGTTTCGTGTCAAGGATACCATGCAAATGTACGCAGTATCGCTTGCCCCCGCAATGTTGCTTGGAGCTAGCCCCCTCAGATAGGGATGAAATGCTACTATACTAGTTTAATTGCAAATTAATATATTTATTTAGGTTTGCTCGAGCAGTAAATCAATACATGTGAAATCAAGAATTCAAGGTAATATCAACAAAATAGTAATATGGTGAGAGAGAGGTTTCCCACCTAATCTAACCTTTCAACAAATAATCCTCAGTGAGTTGGAACCGGTTACCAAATAAATTAGAGAAGTAAAAGTCCCCCAACTTCCCAGCCACTAACAGATGTTTATCAAGTATTTGCATGTTTCCTGAAGACAGACAGGAACAGATGCCTAGCAACACTCAGTGAACACTCCCTCAATTTCCACAAGCAAGTCATCCAGTAAGATATATATGAATATTTTTACTTGAATCTCCCCTCTTATTCTCTGATATTGATTCTCATTAGAATTAGCCTATTCTTAATTGTGTGTGTGTATAAATAAGGAGACTAGTAGTCCGAAGGTTGCCGGTTCGAATCCCTGGCCAGATGGCACAAAAATCTGGTAAAATGACAGCTGGCAACCGAAGGGTTGTCAGAGTCAAGATCAGATGCAAGCTCCTGCCATTGTGCCCTCAGGCCTCTCCAGTTTATGGCTGTGTGTTTGTGTATGGGGTGTTTGGATGGGTTAAATGCAGAAGATTAATTTCCCCATGGGGATTAATAAAGTAGTATTCTGTTTTATTCTATTCTAATTTATAAAGAATAGTTTGAAGCAGGGAAATTGGGAGGTAGTGAAGCAGCATTTCTAAGTTTGCTGCTACCCTATGATTTGAGTCAGATTTTAACATAATCAACTCTATAACATTTATTTTCATTGGATGAGCATAGTTTTCAAATAAAATTAAAACCTAATCCAGAGAGATTCTCACCATAGCCAATATTAACTCAAACTGAAAAGTGACAAAGAAAACAACTAAATCAACTAACTCAAGCCTATACTCAAACTTCAATGTAACTATATCAGTAGATTAACACTTGCATTGTATATATATTATTTTATTTCATTTATTTATTTCATTATCTATTTTATTCTATTAACTAATATTGTTATTCACATTACAGAGAGAGAGAGAACCCCATGTAGAGAGAGACGACCCCATGTGGTGTGAATACGGCCACAAAAAAAAACAAATTCTTAACATTTGATTGGGTGGGCAAGACGCACGTTTGGGTGGGCTGAGCCCACCCCTGCCCATAGCTACTGCCGGCCTTGGAGATGACTCTTCTCTCCCTTGACATCTTTGACATCTGATTCTGTTGGCATAGCCATGGTTGAAGCCCCCCGTGTAGCCGGAGGTGATGGGAGGCCAAGCTGAAGCTCCAACTTCCTGAGCTGCAACTACAGGCTCGTATCGTCAAGGAGTGGGACAGCGGAGATGTCCGGCCTTTTGACAGGGTAGAAGTCGACAGGTTAGCTGGCGCAGGCTTAATGGCACTTGCTATTAATGGAATAGATGTAGTTTGGTCACTTGGGGCCTCCATACTTCTTGAAGTTGCAGTTAAATGAATTCAAGAGTGACACTTACAGGAGCGGAGTCACAAAAGTGAAAAACAAAACCTGCTCTTCTGCAAAACAATGGGTGTTACAGAATCTAGTTTAAGCATCACTTTTTATTCTGCCTGTCCCTTTGGTACATACGCTCACTGGCCACTCTATTAGGAACACCTGCTTGTTAACACAATAGCCTGCTCCTCCAAACAGCGAATCATGTGGCTGCAACTCAATATATAAAGCATGCAGTCATGGTGAAGTGGTTTAGTTTGTTGTTCGACCAAACATTAGAAGGGGCAAGATGCGTGATCTGACTTTCACTGTTGTCGTGAGACCAGACCTTTCGTATGCCCTGCGCTTATCACATGCACCGCTCCCGATAAGGAAGCGGAGGCCTGAGGTTGAAAGGCTTGCTTGCAAAGAAGAACCGACGCATATGAGTAAGAGACTGGCCACAGCTATGACCTCTGTCCCTCGATCACCATCATCTGAAGAATTACTCTCACCGACCTCCCCACCACCAGAGGAACAGGGGATTCTGATAGATGATGAGGAAAATCCTTATTTATAGTGGATCAAAACCGTTACAGTGGAGCAAAAACCGTAGGAAGAAGAAGGGGACACAAACCCAGATCATAACCCGACCTTCTCTGAGTTACTGGCTGCCATTGAAGAGGAGGAAGTCCAGGCTTCCTCGGATGCCTTTTGATTTGGAGGACATTTTGGGAGATAGTGAGCCTGACAATGAGCAAGAGAAGAGACCTTGGAAGAAAACTGAAAAGAAATAAGTTGATTTATGTATTGAATTGCTTAAACTGCTTAGAAATGCAATGTTAAGGAAAAATAATAATCACAAAGATGAGTACGTACTAATAAGGTTAAGTTAATCAAATTGATATGTTGAGACAGTGGTTGATTTTAAGAATGTTCTTAAATGGTTGAAATAATCACGGTTGTGTTGTAGTCAGCATTGTGTGTGTGTGTAAGGCTCAGTGGAAAATTCCCAAGGTTGGGTGTGTGACCAAAAGAAAAGAAGTTATGGCCTATCAAAAATAGCAGAGATTTACTGACACCAGCAAAACGGTTAGTTACTTTTCGGGCTGGAGCTGCCTGGATAAATTTGGTGCTTTTCGGATATCTGCAAAAAAAACCGAACTAACAGGCTAAAACTAAAAACAGGAACCTCAAGGTAGCGCACCAAGCCACCGAGGTGGAGCTGAGCTAATTATGGTATGATGATCTGTAAGGGGGGAGAAAGAGGGTTAGAAACAGTATATAAAGGCATCAGAAATCGCTCAGTTAGGAGTCGCCCGTTGAGGGCTCCCAGGATGAGGAGGCTACGACACTTTGACTGAGGATCGAACTATACTGGGACTTTTTTCAGATAAGTTCTCGGCTGAGAACTTAGCCTCTGATCAAAGAAAAGCACTTCGCCTCAATATGGAGAGGTGAAACTTAGAGCCTCGATGACTCTTAGTCTCTGAAGACTGCAAGTAGTCTTTGGGTATACTCTTGGGATATATTCTCTGGATACTTAACTTTGGATTATCTCTTGAAGTGTCGATCTAAAGGAAGGTTAGCAGTATAGGGAGTTGTGATAGGCATAGGAATCTATCTTTCTCCTCCTAATGGCTAGTAATGAACCAAATTATTACCATTTTGATTGTTGAATGTAGGCACTGAAATTAGTTTTTAACTTATTTGCTCTTAATTTACATTCATCAATTTTTATTGATCGTTATTTTCTCATAATTATATCCCCGAAATAACTTTCGGGGATATTATTATATTATGGATTCACCCCGTATGCTGCAGATCCTCCATGTAAAGGTGACAACTTGAACAGTTTTTATAAGAATCTTTTCAAATTTGAGGGGGTACTATCTGCAGTGGAAAACCAAGTGGTACTACCAAAAGCGAGTAGAGTCGAGGCGAGTTGAGCCGGTACCATGCGGTAGAAAAGCGGCATAAGGGTGCTCCTGGAGTGGAAGTAGGGTAGAGTTTGGGATAGTAGACAGTCGCTGGATGAATATCTCTCGCCTTCAGCCTGTATCCATTAGAATCCTGTGCTGTTAAATACTAGGCAGGCTAAGCAGGCCACCTTAGAGTGAGGGCTGATCTGGGACCCTGTACTTGGTCTGCCAGGTAACACTGTGGTATGATTGTTGGTTCAGCATCCCAGAAACAGCTGCCCTCCTGGGATTTTCACGCACTATAGGCTTTAGAGTTTACAAAGAATGGTGCGAAGATATCCAGTCAGTTATAGTTCGAAAATACTTTGTTAATGAGAGAGGTCAGAGGACAATGGACAGACTTCTTCAAGCTAACAGAAAGGCCACAAATGCTTCAATGCCAGCTCTTTACAACAGTGGTGTGTAGAAGGGCATCTTAACAACACACAAGTTGTTGGCCCTTGATAAATGGGCTATAGCAACAGATGGCCAGCCGGTACTAGATAGGTGTATCTGATAACTCAACTCAACTTTATTTATATAGCACTTTACACACAACATAGTTGATCCAAAGTGCTTTACAACACACAGAGGAAAATAAAAACAAAAGAAGGAAACAAACACAATAAGAGAGGTGAAAAAAATCAGAGTGATGATAAATAATAATAGTAAAGGCACATGGTCACACAGAGCCCAAAGTGGCAACACAGACCTACAGAGACTTCAGGAGAAATACCTGAGCTAGTTAAGTTAAGTTAGGAACAGTTAAAAGCTAGTGAGCAGAAGTGTGTTTTAAGATGACTCTTGAAGATCTCAATAGTGGGGGAGAATCAGATGGTGGGAGGAAGAGAATTCCAAAGTTTAGGGGCAGCGATAGAGAAGGCCCTGTCCCCGTAACACTTAGTCCTGGATCTCGGGACAGACAGAAGTCTTTGGTCAGACGATCTCAGTACTCTGACAGTGTGATATGGGGACAGGAGTTCTGTAATGTAAGAGGGGGTGAGACCATTTAACACCTTGTAAACAAACATAAGGATTTTAAAATCAATTCTGTAGCTAACAGACAGCCAGTGTAGGGAGGCAAGAATAGGAGTAATATGCTCCCTCTTTTTTGACCTTGTCAAAACTCTTGCTGCTCCATTTTGAACTAGTTGAAGACGGGATAAACAAGACTGAGTGATACCAAAATATAACGAGTTGCAATAGTCAAGGCGGGATGATATGAAGGCATGGATGACTTTCTCCAGGTCAGAAGTACAGAGAATTGATCTGAGTTGGAGATGATGCGGAGCTGCATGAAGCTTAATTTTACTACCTGATTGATTTGTTTGTCAAACTTCAATCCTGAATCAAATACAACTCCAAGATTTTTTGCATGTGGTTTAACAGAGGGGGCCAGTGGGCCAAGATGAGGAGAAATAATATTGGTCAAAGGCTGTGGTCCAAATAAGATAACTTCAGTTTTATTCTCATTGAGCTGAAGAAAGTTCGCAGCCATCCAGGATTTGATGTCTTGAAAACAGTTATTGAGGTCAGTTAGTTTGGTGCAGTTATTAGGCTCTAGGGGGAGGTAGATCTGTGTATCATCTGCATAACAGTGAAAAGAAATGTGTTTTTGAATAATGTTGCATAGCAGTAGCAAATAGATGGAGAAGAGGATTGGACCAAGTACGGAACCTTGGGGGACACCACAGGACATGGGGGCAGAGGAAGAAGATGAGTTGCTAATAGAGACACTGAAAGATCTGTTAGATAAATATGAAGAAAACCAGTTTAAGGCAGAACCGGAGACCCCCACCCAATGGTTTAACCTGTGAATGAGAATGGAATGATCTACTGTATAAAAGGCTGCAGTTAGATCTAGGAGCAAGAGGACGGAGCAGTTACCTGAGTCAGCAGCTAGAAGGAAGTCATTAGTTATTTTCAGTACTGTGAAGAGCTCTGAAACCAGATTAGAATTTTTCAAAAATGCAGTTTTGAGCCAGGTGGGACAACAGTTGGTTTAAAAACTACTTTTTCAAGGATTTTAGAAAGAAAGGGGAGTTTGGAGATTGGTCTGTAATTATTTTTTAAAAGTGGCTGGACCACTGCATGTTTGAAAGATTGGGGAACATGGCTGGTTTCCAGAGAGCTATTGATAATTGAAAGAATGCTGGGGCCAATGGTGCCAATAACGTCTTTGAAGAGTTTCGTTGGAATAATGTTGAGAGAACAGGTGGAGGTCTTCATAGAGGAGATAATATGATGAAGTTCTGGTAAAGTGATGGAATTAAGGGAATTTAGAACTGCAGTGTTTTCAGAGGAGATGGTTAGACTTTACAGATGGACTAATACTAGCTCTGATGTCAAGTACTTTGTCTCTAAAGAAGTTTAGAAAATCCTCACATTTCGAGACAGACACTTCTAAACAGGGGGTGGGAGTGGAGGAGATGACAGAGTTTAACACACTAAAAAGTACCCTGGGATTATGGCAGTTTTTGTCAATAAGATTGGAAAAGTATTGATACCAGCTGGCATTTTTGACAGCCAGCTGGTATTTATTCAAGAGATCCTTCAGAATTTGAAATGAGATCTGCAATTTAACATAAAGTGGCCAGTGAGTGTATGGTAACCAGCCCACATACTTTAGAGGACATGGCAGTAAATGCAGAGATGTGACACTTGACTGATTTGCCCGTACGGAGATTCTCTTCTCGCTTGTCCCCTCCACAGGGAGGTCAGGCTCAACGATTATTTTTTTATCGATTAGTCGATTAATCTAACGACTAATTTATTGATTATTCTAAAGATAATTGTTTTATTACTCGATTAATATAACAATTCATTTTCCCAAAATAAATATCAAAAACTTGTCTCATTAATATTTCACTATTTTATTCAATCATCTTCTCTTAAAAACAGTCCAACCATAAAATCTCTAAAAAATAAAATTAAAGAGAGCTTGTTCAATTCAAGTAAAAGGAATATAGTGCAAATAACCCCGGGGCGCTCAGGCTTGATGTAGGCGGCGCAGCCCGTTTTTATATGAAGTCTGTGAGTCAGTGTCAGTACTCCGCCTCTCTGGGCCAGTTTCGGTTTACAGTGGTGAAAATTACAAATGGACCCAATCATTGCGGGGGCAAAACAAAACGTCTTTTTCTGACACTTATGGAGTCGTATGTTTTGATAAAACTGTTGCTTCATCAGAAAGAACAGCAGTAAAGAAATAACCGACGCAGGTCCATCTTTTAAAAACGTAAGCCCATGTTAGAGTGCTGGGTTCAGTGTTTTGCACGTCAGAAACTTTTATTCTGATTACATACTGTGGAGCATGTAAACGCACATCTTAATGCGATCGTTATATTTAGCGCTCATGTAAACACTTGCGTGGCAATCTTCCTTCGGAATGATTTCATTCAGAATGAAAAAAGTCTCATGTAACCGTTGGGTCTCTGTCTAAAATACTCCCACACTTTAGATGATCGTGGGCGAGGTTTTTTAGCTGCAGCTTGTTCTCCGGGGGAATCCATGGGTGCATTCCAATACCCATACTTCCATACTATTTAGTATGCCAGAAAAAGATTTAGCATGTCCCAATTCATGCATGTCAATGCAGTATACCAGAAAATACCCGGATGCCCTACTACATCCGGTCGAATTTTGCAGTATGCAGGCCAGCATGCTTTTTTGGCTATTCTGACCCACAATCCTCTGCGCAGCGGAAGACACGTCACTTCGACTGAGCCGCATGCTGAGCCGCCAGAGAGAGAAAAAAACAAAACAAATAAACAAAAACAAAAACTGTGGTGCATCTAATACTGCATGCTATAATGTACAATGACGTTAAAACTACATACATTACAAAGTAACAGCAGCAGAGCTCTCCGGGTTGATCTCCGACGGTATGCGCGTCTCTGACGAGCTCGGCGAATGGCGTTTTGGATCTCCATGGCAACGTTTTCAACAATCTTCAAATTTTGCGCTAGGGACTGCAACCGTATTACTGCGACGGATATATAAGCAAGAGGGTCAAAGTTCAAGACGCAATGTGATGACGAAATAGTATGTCCCAATTGTCTGCCTACTACATGCACAGTACATACTTTCTAAGGGCAGATGTAGTACGTAGTGTAGTAAAAAGAAAAAGTATGCGATTTGGAACGCAGGGCATGCCTTGACCGGGCGCAGCTATCTTACTTCATTGCGACGCGCCGACACACGTTATGCAAATCGACGTATTTCCGTAATCGATGACGTCGATGAGTCGCCCCGGCCCTAGCTCAGCTACAGAATGGCACCACTGGAGCTGGTAGGAATTCAGTGTCTTGCTCAACGACAATCCAGCAGGGTAGAAGCTTTCTGACGCATGGGCTTGAACCAGGATCCTCTGGCAGAAGGGCGGTTTCTACATACGGCACCCTGCTGCCTTAAACAATGTAAATAGACTATTGTATGCATCTCATCAGGTTGTCAAGGCTTGCTCAGCAAAATTTGTTAACCACAGTGCACCTCTGTTAATTGTTATGCTATGGAAATGTTGTCAATCTGTTTTCAAAGTTATCAGTTAAATACAAGTTTATATTATTTATTAGTCACCCCCAGCTTTCCGTGGGGAAAAAAAAATTGCGGGTCAAGTGTCGAATGTCTGCAGTTAGGAAGAGGTATCAACAGCCTTTTAAAACAAGGTAAAATATTTTCATGAAACAGAGACATTTCATTTTCAGCAATCTTTTTAAATTATGTACTTAATTTGATGGATTAATAAATCCAATCTTTACATATAACTAAACTGAATAATAATAAAAAAAACTTAATGTAGATTTTAAAATTGAAAGAGAATAGGCTTTGGAGCTGCCATAAAAATGTAATTTATGTTAAATCAACTGCATATGAGCAAAATAAAGGTGCAAAAACAACAACTCCATAGCAATGTTACAGTGTGTGCATTATTTCTTAAACCTATTGATTATGGTTAAAATTGATAAAACTATGCCCTTATATAGGCTATTACTCAAATTGCATCCGACTTCAGATGCCTAATCCTCAGTCAAATGTCGAATGCAATTAAACACAAAAAACAAACAAAAAACACCACTTTTAAACTGTATGCACCAAGGGTACTTCAATCAATAATGAGGAAAACTGGACATAAAACACTGAAATAACAGATCAGCTGTAAGACTATACTGTAGAAAATTTTCCAGTTTTGATTTGAGTCAGTGGGTGGTGAAACGTGTTCTTGGGTAATCAAGACTAGAAGCCAAACTGGGAGAGATTGAAAGCTCAGCTATCCTTCAGTGACATCTAGAGGTGGTGATATGCAGCTATAGAGCATTTTTGATTTTCTGCCTAATTCCATAACCATGTTTCTGCAGTGCAGCTTGTGTTTGGGAATTGTGGAAGACTGAGGAAGGGACAAATTTATGTTTCCTTAGTTCTGCAGCATAACTACTGGAGTCTGTACTAGTGGCAGAGAGTAAAAGCTTTACATCCTGAGGCAAGAATACTTGGAGTTAAAGGGATAGCTCACCCAAAAATTAAAATTTATTATTCAGTCATTATCTACTCATCCTCAGTCATGCCAGTACGAAATCAATTGAGTGTTTTTCTTCATACGACTTACAGGAGTTCTCCAGGCTCACTGCCAGAGAAGCTCTCTCCCAAACAATTGCAGTAAATGGAAGCCAGTCCTTCAGGCTCGAAAAAGGGCAAAAAAGTGTGCAGCATAGTTGATATTATGTTTTTATATTCATGCATGTATGTATCTATGTGGACAGGAGTTTCACAGCAGCATATCATCCCTTGGAAACGCCCAATTACAATAATCCAAGTCTTCTGACACCATGCGATTGCTCTGCTCTCTGGGGAAAAAACAAAATGTCATCCATTATTTAATGCAAATCAGGTCTTCCTCCATTGTATTCAGCTTCCGCGTTCCCAAACCATGGCCACGCTAGGTTTGTGTGCACGACTTCCATTTACAAAAATATTTTCTCATATTTCTTATGTCAAAATACTGTTGTACTTCTGAATAATGGTATTTTTTGTGGTTACGTAATGGTGTACTAGAAGGCGTGCATAAAAAAAAAAAAAAAAATTCCAATAATATCAGATTTTTGCACCTCCTCGCCTCTCCCGTCATATAAAACTGCCTATCTCTCCCCAGTGGATACTGATATCCCAATGGTTCACATTGTCAGCCACTTTTGACTGATTCCTCCCCATGTTGTGCCCCACCCCAATATCCAACCCGTTTCAACCGGAAATGTGTCAAATTATAGAAGCAAGGTGCTGTCAAAATGTCACTTAATTGTGACTTTAATGGTCCATTACCACAGACAGGTGTACTTGTTTATGCTTTATTTTAAGCTTACTCATTTGAGCCACAATCTCTGTAACCCCTCTTTCACATTCCAAAGAGAAGACTTACTATTTGTTGGCAGTGCCAAAGTATGTATATTTAGGTTTGACAGGTCTCCATAGTAAAAAACTGGAAGAAGAGCTACTGTGTTTTACTGAAAGTGAAATGGACAACCAATTTTTGTTCTCTTTTTGTTCTCTAGACCAGAGAAGAGCTTAACCATTGTGATCACTTCTAAGATTGCGCTCCATGCCATGCGATCTGGGTACCCACAAAGCCATCAAGGAGGGGTCTATCCTGCGTGCCGCCAACACAGGAGGAACAATGGAGCTCTCCCATCACCCTACCAGAACAATGTTGCATCTGAACCACTGGGATACCCTGCACTGGGATACCCTGCACCCTTTGCCTCTCAACATCCTGGGGGGTACAGAGGGGTTTACAGTCCAGGCCAGAGGCAATATCACTTCACACAGGCACCACAGAATGTTCCAGCACTGCACCACAGACAGGACACCCAAACAAGCTCACCAAGCACTGGCTTCCAACACTCAGTCCCTATGGGAGACGTGTTTCCTCTTCAGAATAATCGCCACCCAATAAGCCGAGAAGCTAAGGGAGAGTTCAATTCATCAGCGTGTGTCTCTGCTCAGCACAATAGACGTTTTGCGATGACTGCTAATGAGCGCTCTGCTAGACAACCAATGGCACGTTTTAGTGGAGAATCAAGGGAATCTTGTAATGTTCCCAATTCCTGGGAGGGGTCAAATATGAACAATAATACTAGATTGGCACAGACGCAACATTTAAATCCTGCCATATCAAAGTCTAGCAGTTCTGCAGGACTTCAGGGAGTCAGCCTCAACATGGCAGCGCAGACATTTCCTGTACGAGACCAACCTTCTCATGTACCTGTGCGAAAACCAGAGTCTTTCCCACTGTTGACTTCCATGCTGACAGCAACACCTTCTTGCAACACCAGTTTTAATACAAGCCAGCAAGCCAAGAGTTTACCACCAGCTCTTAAGTATGGACAGCCTAGACACAAAATGTTCTCTCAAACTAGTACACAAAAGGACTCTCATCCCACCTCCCATAAGCAGCATAGCTCCTCTCCCTCTCTCAGCTCTCAGCTATCCATAGACAAGGTCTTGCCTACTGAGAAAAGAAAAATATTTACTGATGGCGAAATACTGGACTTCATTGCAGAAACGCTTGAGTATTTTAAGAGTAATCCAAGTCACAACAAGCCAAGTAATGGACGGCCAGATTCCAAGGAGGGGCAAACTTTGCACTCAAGTAAAGAGGACTCCACACTCTGCACGCAGAACCAGCCTGATTGCAGGTCCATCATGCCAAAGGCAGAGAGTGTTGCTCCTCCACTTCACAACTTCAACTTCACAAAGTCTTTCACAGTTGGTGGAGAAGCATGTGAAGAGGACCATTCGAAGGAGAGCAAAGAAAATGAGTTAACTCTAAAAGCTAAAAAAGATGATTGGGCTAGATCTACAACGGAGAAACATTCAACAGGTACACCAGTCTCTTCTATAGAAAACTCCAAAGATGCCCATAAAAATGAATCTGCTGAGAAAAGCGCACCTTTAGATTTTGATTTACCCGTAAAGAAACGATTGGATGTAACTCTGTCTGAGGATAGTGATGGCAAACTAATTTATTCAAACGATAGCTCTGAAGAAAAAACATGTCTTGTTAACGATGATGAAAGTTTCAACAGTAAATGGTGTGGAAAGACCTTACAGAATGGCTTACCCACTGTTCCAGTCCTTTGTTATTCATTAATTGCACTGAAGGAGCTGGTTGCTAGTCTGGAGAATGTAGAGACCATTGCTGAGATGGACAACATTTCTGACATCATAGTGCAACAATATTGGAATGGGAACAAAGATAACGTTCATGTCTTTACATCCACAGAATATCCACACATTATGCTGAATGTTGCTGCCACTTGCACAAAGAATGAAGATAAGAGTCCCGTGGTTCTCACCACAGTGTCTGGAATGACTGTGGGCGAACTGATTGAGAAGCATCCAGTGTTAACGGTAAACTGTCACTCATTACAAGAAGAATATACATCTGGTTGGTTGAATATCAACAAGAATCTGGATGACATAGACAGAGAGCCTGGTGTTTCTTTGGCTCTGAAGTATATACCAGAGAAAGTGGATGAAGCCAGAAGCCGAAAACCATTTGAGGCAGTACAACTGGAAAATGTGCAGGGTGTGACCAGTGATGTCTCAGAGGATCGTCAAGCCAAGTCAAGTTCAGTGCTATCTGAAAAGAAAACACTTCAATTTTCGTCTGTTGATGAAAATCAACAACCAGGCAAACAGAAAAATGTAACAGATCCACAACATGACAGTGTGACCGGTAAGGAAGGCCCTCAATATGAAAAGGTAATTCCACATTCCAAGCTGAGTTTACCAGTCTCTGAAAAACAAATTCATAATTCTGTATCACTTTCTACAAACCAAAGTGAAGGGCGATGCATCCAGACAAATCGTAATGATACACAGTTTGTGAATCTGCATCCTTCATCACATCCTCAAACTGAGTTAAGGATAGAACTTTCTGAAAACAAGTGCGAAGGACAGGCACCTCCCTCTAGAAACAAGGGTGAGGGCTCAACCTTTCTAACAAAAATTAAAGACCCACAATATGAAGACATTACAGATGATGAAAATCCACCAAATGAAAATGTGACTATAGATTCACAGTTAACTACACAACTGTCTAACAACAAGAATGAGGGATCAAGCTTTCCAACGTGTTTTAAAGTCCTACAGTATGAAGACATAACCGATGATGAAAATGAAAACCAAGATGCGACTGTGGGGCCACATTCAGTTTCACCAATGTCTGAATACAACAGTGATAAGTCTCCATCTGGAAATCAAGGTCATGGACATGAGCAGGCTCTTGCTGAGATGCAGAAAGATGTCATTTCAGATGGGGAACAGATTCCAAAGAAGCAGATTCTACGTAGGACAGAAAGGCACGATTCAGCACAAAAATGCTGTTGTCCATATTTTGTTGAAACTGATGATGGTTTTGAAAAACAATTATGCCCCAAATGTGAGACTGAGAGAGAGTTGGGACAGGAAACAAAGCACTCCCTCTTTGCTCCATTGTCAGATGACGGGTCAAGTTCTAGTGAGGAGGGCATGGTGGAGGCTCCCAAAGAACCAGTCAGCCAAACAGTGACAGGATTGCAAAATAAAGGTATAACCAAAGTGACAACTTCACAATATGATGTTGTGATCAAGACTGATGGACTACAACACCAGAAAGTGACAGATTCCAAAGATCCACAATGTGAGCAGTTGAGAACAGTGGATGAATCTCAACAAAATGAGGATTTGACAGCAGATGATTTCCTATGTGACGATAAAACGGAGGATGAGATGGATGAAGAAAACTGGATGGTCATACCTATAGCAATATCAGACCTTAGATTTGAATCAACAGAAGTAACCCAGGGAAGCCCAGGAAATGTCCCAGAGTATGGTAAATCTGGAGAAAAACAAAGACAAGCTGGCAGAATTCTATCTCGCTCTGAGCTACATTGCTCAACGATGCCAGCACTAGTTTCTACTTCTGATTTGGATGTGTTTGAGACAGTTGGTAGCTTTCTACAAGCAAAAATGACCAAGACACCAGGCAGGACTACACCTTCACCTGAAATAGAGTCTGAGACGGAACCACAAACACCTCGGAGCAGCAGACAATCCAGTTCTTGTGAAACTGAAGACAGTGATGATTATTCAATATCTCCATCAGAACATAGGCCTAACTATTTGACAGTGTCCAGGCAGTGCTGGGACAAGAAGATTGAACCAAATATCTTACATCTTTCTCAGAGGAAAGAGCTGCTGACCTCTGTATGTATACCTGAGTCTGAATCAGAGAGTGATGATGAGTGCACAAATGTTCAAAAAAGCCAAAAAAGGATCATCTCCACATTAGAAACGGACAGCGCTGACGAGTCGGGCTGTATGGGAACAAGTAGACAGTTGATTGAATCCAAAGCTGGCTCTGAGCATATTCAACACAAGATGAAGAGACGAAAGATTTTAAAGAAACGCACTGCCATACTTGAATCTGTAACAGATGCTGAAAGTGGCCAAATTGGCAAAAAGAAGGCAAAGAGAAGGAGATTATTCTCATCAGGATCAGAGGACAGTCCAGATGACAGATTTATTCCACAAAACAGACATTCATCTGAACCTGTGGACAATCACTGCAGAACTGCTGGAGAAAAGCCTCAACAAACCAGATTGTCATCTGAAAAGTCACGAGTGCCACAGCACCAGTCTGTGGACAGAGAGGAGTCGTCCATCTTGGCTCCTAATCCTGTGATCGCTCGCCCCTTGGCTCCTAATCCTGTGATCCCTCGCCTCATTGTGCAAACTTCTTCTGACTCCACTAATTACCTGAAACTTTCAAAAGAGTCTACAGTCCACAAGCAGGGGAATGATGAAACTCAAGTCTCAAATGCCCCCATAAAAAACAGCAAAAAGAATGATAAAAAGTATACGCCACAGTCACTCGGAGATAAAAAAATTAGATTTGTATCAAATGATAAACCTGCCAGTTGTTCAAGGGGACTCCAAACAAAAAAGATATCAGAGAGTGAGGCCCAGGCTCCTGTCAAAAGACGCTCGTTCTGTACTCAAGACGGCCCATCTGCCTCCAGAGGCAGTTTGGCTTCCACAAAAGGACACCTCTCTGACGCCAGAGAAAGCTCGGCCTCCTCCAGAGAAAGCTCGGCGTCCTCAAACAAATGTCTTTCTAAAGCCAAACAAGGCCCGTCTATTTCCAGAGGTTTGTCTTCATCTAAAGTGCAGCGATCTAACTCCAGTGAAACTTTAGCATGGCAACATATGAGGAAAGATTGGCAGAACTTCTTCATCCCAACTTCGAAAGACAAAAAAAATGGCTTCGGGACTAAAGTGGACTTTAGGACCAGTCCCACTCATTCTAAGAGCACACCTGGAAGAGAGCATTATGATGCTGGGCGGGTCGTTAATCCAGGACCCAGTCACTGTGACAGGCTGGCCAGGCAGAGGCACAAGTCCCACGAGTCCGCTGCCCCTCTGATGAAGAAGAGCATAGATCAGGCCAAGAGGTTGACCGCCATACATCGGAATGCATCCCCATATGAACGAAGTACGCGCATTGTGTTCTTTGAAGTTTCTAAAATGTATTTTTCAAGTAGTCAATAATAAATGTGTATATATAACAAAGTTCCGTATTTTTAATGTATGTAATTTGAATTCTGGCTCCTCCTGACCATCGTTCTTACCACAGGAGGCTCTGTGGGAGAAGGTTACAAGTGGACAGACAAGAGAACAACAGCAAACAAAACAAAGGGTAACACCTGCCATTTTCCCCTAACATGGTTCTTTTCATGCACAATCACACAGATGATTTCACAGCCAACTAATGCACTATTCCATTTCACCCATTCCTATAGGTTCTGAGATGCCAGTGTAACCCTTTTTCCTTTGTTCTCTACTATTTTGCATTTTAGGTTACAGCAGGGAGAGGAAGAGGAGTAGATCCCCTCCAGAGCCCTATCAGTAAGGGAAAAGTGGCCAATGGCTGCATATCGCATTTTTTTTCATTGCCCAAAGGGAGAGGTTCTTGTGGGGAAAAAATAGTAGTTCATATTGTAACTAATTGACACTGGCAGGATTTTGTGCACGTCATTTATTTTCACAAACATACTACATTAAATTTACAGATTTCTTCATATCTATGCTATAAAACTATATAATGCTGATTTTAGTAATATGTGTGTGTGTATTAGATGTCTCTTTGTGTTGGTCTTGTACTACCTTTTCTTTTTTTTACCAGCTACCTCAGTGGAATAGAAGAAGATTTCTACTTTTAGTTGTTTAATCTCTCTCCATACCGTCTTATCTTGAAATGTTTTTTATTTCTCCTGGTCCTGTTTAAGTGCAGCTACAGTCATGTCTTAGGTGACAGAGATCCATGTCAAATGCTTCAGAACTTTTGAGTTTTGAAGATTCAGTTTATTTTGACCCAAGGAAATTGTAAAAAAAAACAAAAAACAAAAAAACAGAAGAAGAAAAAAAAATCCAATGGAAACTCAAAATAGCATTGTGCAATAGCTCTCAAAATTATTTGGTAGACATTCCAAAAATTCTACTGTAAAGGCCTGCTGCCCTCAAATTCACTCAAGCATTTTATTGAGACAGGAGCGTATATGGCACATTTCCATTATTCTTACTGGGTGTATAAGCAACCTGCATCCTACTGAGAATGCTGATTATTAGTGTGGATGCATTTCTGTTCTTTAGGAATGCACTATAATATTTCTGTTTTGTTGTTTTTTTATTTTTATTTTTACTTGATGCATTACATTCCCTTTTTTAAGTTGACAGTGTTTTTGTAACTTGAAATATTAGCACTGTGTTACACAATTGTTAAGTTGCTGGGCAATGTTTTATTATTTTAAGTGTTATTTTTGTATAATACATCAAATGTCTTGTTCAATAAATGAATCCATTGTTACTTGTGCTCATTTGTAGCTCTATTTCACCACTAGAGGGGGACTGTGCTTCATTCTAAAATGATATCCATCATTGCAAAATAGTGGTACTTTTAATGTATGATAATGCAAATTTAAAACAATATATAGTAGCTTTTTTTTTTTTTAAATAAAAGAAAGATAATGGGTAATTTAAGCCCTTTGACCAAATGTCATGGTTGACACTTGATACAGAATGGGTCCTATACATTTTATTTGTTGTTGTTGTTATTATTATAATATGCATTTATTCATAGTATTCCCATTATGTTACATGCATTTCCTACCAATATGGTGCCTTACAATATAGACAGCTCATTGGCTGTGGCTGTCATTTGATTATAATCACCTGTTATTTTCCTACCAAGATGGCTAAGAACTGGATGTTGACAAAAAGCAGTCCTGTTTCTCACTGAGATGCAGGTAGGGAAATTTAATTAAGTGCATATATTGCTCATATTGGGCTATATCAGTGAGTAATCAACATATAAGCCACCTTGAATGAATTCAGTGTTAGAGCCTACAAAGGAAAACTTGGGAACTGAAGACATCTCCCCTAGTCTACATGACAAGCATGAAAAATTGGTTTGTCACTGGCAGTAGGCTAAGAATCAGGGATGTAGTCGAGGGTAAACCCACCTGAACTGAGTTTACTCATCTTTTCTTTTATGGAAGCTGACATAAATCTTTATTATGTAAACTCATAGTATACATCATAAGCAAAACGGATAAAACTTATTTGATGATGGGATGTTTTATTTGATCATGTCTCAGAAGACTTAACAGAGAACAAGCCTACCTGATCTAACTAATCAAAAAAACTAAATGGTGTAGTACAGTATGCAACAAAATAAAACACAAGGGAACTACAAGACACATCATGTTGGAAAGACCACTGCCAGGTAAAATCACTCCGTGTAGCAGCTGATCACTGACAAGGTTGTTACCCACTTCTTTATTCACCATGTGATACCTGATTGATCTCCACAGGGAAATGCTCTGTCCAATTGCCCCCTCCAGGGAGGTCAAAGGTCAGGGTGAACCTGGAGCTGGTAGGAGTGCCGCTGAGTATTTCAGCATGATTGTCAACACATGGCTTGAACCCGGGTCTTCTTGCTGAAGGAACGTCTCTCAAACTACCCACCAGGACATCCACAACATTACTCATTTAATTGATACCATTCTTCCGCCAAGTAATATAGTCCTGTAGGTGCGTTCAGACTACGGGCTACAAAAGCTAGGTTAGCTAACACAGAACTTGAATGGATAGAAAGGACACTTCTTTATGTATGAAATGTTGGTAATTTCCTTTGGCACACCTAACATGTCCTCCATATAATTATGATAATGTCATTTAAATATTTAATGTGTGGCCCGAACATGAGACTCAGAAGTTAGAAGTGTATACTACCAGCCAAATGACCATAATTTCAAATTCTATGATAGCTAGCTAAACAATATGGGCGCTAAGTACCGGTATGACGCGCATTAATATATTTTATATTAACTGTTATGCGGTCGCTTGTGTGTTTATCGGTTATTTTAAACCGCTTCAAAGTCATGTTCAAAGTTAGAGCTGATGGCTGGAGCTAACCGTTTTTTGTCACTGCTAAGATTTATAACAACAAAATAACACCAAATTGACATAATTCAGTCAGCGCCACAGATTGAATGAACGACTGGATTTGAATGTCCCGCCCTGCCAAGCAAGCGACTCCTCCGAGATCCACCGAGGCGAGGCGCACACACCGCTTTCCCCTCAGTCCCGTCAGTGTGTCCGGGCCGCGCTGACGAGCTGTACTTCGGTCCGCCGCCACGACTCACCGACAACAAACTATCACCGTAAACAGCATTCAAAAGCGACTCCGCTGCACCCTGAACCTGTTTCTTTACAGCCAGGCACCGGTCAAAGAGAACTGTTTCCCGAAGTCGAGTGTGGGGTTTTTTTTCTCCCCAATTTCTCCTTTCTCTGGAGATGTGTGGCTCGGAGAACTAGGAGCGGACAGCGCTGCACACCGAAGCCGGGATGAGTGGGAGCTCTGCGGGGTCCGGCGCGGCGCCCTGCCGCTTCGCCCACTACTTTGTTATATGCGGGATAGACACAGAAACTGGACTGGAACCGGACGAGTTAGCCGGTATGATCATTCTGCTTGTTATTTTTTAATTTGTTCTATGTGTTTACATGAAAAAACAACAGTATAACTTCTCTTCTTCTGGGTCTGACAATACGACCCTTATGAAAAAGAACGATAGCAATTCTATAATAGCTTTTAAGAGGGACATTGTAGCCTACACATATCACAGCAAAACAAATAGCCTACATGGATATTATAGTGATATATTGGGATACAAAGCAAGCAAAGTCACTATTGAGTACCACGCACTATAAGTCTCTTTAGGAATAATGGTAGGAGAAAAAATACAATAAAGTACAATAAGGTCACTAAAAACTCACTATTGAGTGCCATAGACACTAGCTCCTATAGGAATATTATTGTGATTTTCCATTAGGGGAGCAGTATAAAAGCA
This sequence comes from Centroberyx affinis, assembly GCF_046629955.1. Classification (NCBI taxonomy): domain Eukaryota; kingdom Metazoa; phylum Chordata; class Actinopteri; order Beryciformes; family Berycidae; genus Centroberyx; species Centroberyx affinis. The sequence goes on from NW_027280583.1 coordinate 176,920, forward strand.
GGTTCCTTGTTAACAAAATCCACTTAGGTTCTTTGATGCAACTGCGAACAGTTATATAAATATAAATAACGGGTCAAAGGATGCAGCAGCAAGACAAGATTGTTTACATTCCTGGAGAGTCTCAGCAGTAGGCTTCCACTGGCCAAATGGACTGGTATGCGTTATGTTTCATCAAATGTAAATGGGCTTCTTCAAACAGTGACAAAGCACTAGTATCTTTTATAAATGTGATAATCTAATCAAATTGCCTGCATGAGGGATCTAAACCCATCAAAATGGAACTTCACAGACCTTTGTAATATTTTCAGTGTTCCCCAAACAAAAATATCTATAGCATTCCTATGGGGATTTACATTGTGTGTGGTTGAGCCTGCTGTAATGCTGTTTTTTTCTCCAGTGGTATCACTATGATATTCCTATATGGGCTAATAGTTTTGCTGTCCTATTAGTGTAGATTTGAGGGAGAAGGATGAACCACTTCACCCCCCCCCCCACACACACACACGCATAATTATTTCACACATACACATATTTTTTACTCACTGTGTTGAGTTTTACTGAGGCACGTTTGTGATTAGCCTCTTAACTTTAAAAATGGAGCCCTTCTAGTTGTTTGAATTTCCTTTCAGCCGCAAATTAGACTGCCATGTTTCATATTTCATTTCATATTTGATTGTTTGCCCTTCAGATCAGGGGTTCGTTTTAACAGCGTGTTGCTGCATTTCACATTGATTAATAATTCTCTGCACTCTCTCATACCTGAATACTTTTCTCATGTTAATTTGTGTATTTTGTTTCAATCTTGCTGAAATAGACTGCTGCTATGCCCACAGTATGTCACTGTGATTTGCTCCAGAGTGTGAAATGAAACCTGCACCTTTTGATGATTATAATATCCTTCTAAATTTTATTATAGGATTACTATTGTTCTTATTCATAGCAGTCATATCTTCAGCTGATGTGGGACTCAAGCACACACACACTTTGCGTAGTTTCCAGGCCCGGGTCAAATCGCCTCAGTTGTCCTTCACTGACTTGCTGAGCAAAGTGCATCGTCCCTTCAGCACAAAGCAGAGCCAACAAACCACCCCACCACACACACACACACACACACACACACACACACACACACCACCAGCTCCCCAGCCTCAGATTCAGGCCGGGTTGTGGCACCAGTCAGCGGAGTTGTGGCGTGTTTACAGTTTGGTCCGCAGCCAGTTCCCACTCCATTACACAGACACGTTCATGCATAGCTGAGTTACTCTCTTCCCAAGCGCTATAAAGCCCATTCATAATAATACCGGTGTGGAACGGGTGTCACTTGGACACAATTTACATTTTTTGGAAGTGTTTTCTTTTTGGAAGTGTTTTCAACAACACAGAGGGTAGCACACTGTGTTACTGAGTTATTGCATCACATTCTTATTGGTAACACATGTCTATGTAGCAGAGTGTCTGGGCCAAAGTTCATAATACTGAGTGTGTGTGTGTGTGTGTGACCAAAGTGAGCTGTGATTGCTCGTTTTCAGCTCTATAAAGCTTCTGACTCTTTAAAGCAAGTGGACTCTTGTTCAAAAAATGTACCAGTAGCAAGATACAGCTCTCTCAGAGGGGCGGTAGGGTTTTGTTCGATCAAAGAGGGAATGTTGGTGTATGTGTGTGTGTGTGTGAGAGAGAGAGAGAGTGTTTGTCCGCGTGTGTGTGTGTGTGTTCCTGTTGCCCTTGGGCTGTAGCGAGTCTCTGAGGTGACTGTGATAAGCATCCACCATGCTGAGTCCATATGCCCCGCTGTCTGCTCCCCTCACACCGCTCACCCCAACTCACAAGCATCTGGTGTGTGTGTGTGTGTGCTGTGCTTTGTGGTTTAACTGGGGCACAGGTTAACAGTGAGGGTGAAGGGGTTGAGCCATCAGCTGTTTTTGGGGAGAACAAAGCTGGTATTCAGTTACAGACAGAGCTGGCAGTGATTGATATATCTAATCCCTATAATGTGCACTAACGTTGTGTTTAAGCTTATCAAAAAATAGGACAGAGGATGGACTGTTGATGATGTCATTATTGTTGTAATTGATGAGATCATACGGAGTGACACATCTCCTCCCCAGACACGATTAGCTGATTATATGGGTCAGATTGCGATGCCGCCACCTGTGAAAATGACAACTCCATTGTTTTTCTCTGTCATGCACAAGTCAGCGTTTTTGCTTGTATTATTCGAGCTGAGAAATGTTTTCTTTGCTGTTGTTGATGTGTGACTGGAAGGAGATGGACCCAACATCCATCCAAAGACCCATTAGCACTGTGGTTCCCAAACCTTTTCATGACAAGGACCCCCGAATTCACTTTAGACCACAGACCCTCATTTCATAAAGGTTTTGTTAACCCAGTGATCCCCAATCTGAGAATGTTTTTGCTGTCTGTACTGTAGGAGTGGAGATAACAGTGGCAGCTTCTGCTCTGATTAGTCAATCTTATACATTCTCTCATTGTACAAACTTCTGCTGAATGAACTAACAGCAAAATTAAACTAATTCTCATTTTACGTGGGACCCTGTTGCCCCCCTGATGGAATCCCGATCCTCTCTGGACCCCAGTTTGGGAACAACTCCATTAGCAGAGCATTATGGCCCCTTCCCCCTCATTCATATCAGAAGCTGCCCATCCCCATGACTTTGTCATCTGCCTCAATGTGCCCCCACCCTGCTATTGGAGATCATTTACAATTCAGATCAGGCCTATTGCCGTCCTCCTCCCCCATGAGGCTCCGTCATCCGGACGACACTAACGCTGCCATGATTGATATCAACATGTTGTCGCCGCGCTCCATAAAGCTCGGAGCACCAGGCCAGCATCTCAGCCCCCCACACCCACATATTCATGTATCTTGGCGTTGGAAGCAGCCTTGATTGCGGTGACCCACATAAGGCAGTGTGGTTCATGCCTTTGCTTATTTTAGACTGTGATTCCCCTCCTCCCCTCTCTTTGTGTGGCAGCGGCCCTATTTCCCCAGGCCCATTGTTGTAGTCAGAGAGCCAGACTTCCTGTAGACCGGCCTGGGGCTCCAGCATGGTTGACTGTCTTGGGTCGGGGGGGGGGGGGGTGGCTCACTAGTGGCTGACATCTCTACTGTTGTCTCTGTGTGTGAGTCTACTCTCATAACTGTGAGAGTATATTTAACTCTCGTTTTTTTGTCTTTTCCTTATCTCCCCCCCTTAAGGATTCTCAACTCTCTTTGGTCCAGGCTCGAATGCTCATTAGCCTGTTTAGTTCCTCCCAAAAATAGTGACTCTGTCAGTCCAGACATCTCCCTCATAACTTGTCAGTGACTCTCAGCGGTATAAATACACCCTGGCTGGGTGAACAGAGCCTCCAAAATAGTTCTGGTCTAAGAGAAGTGCCGCACCTCGTGTTTGTGCTCTGCATTCTAACACCAGATGCATTCTGGGTCGGCGGGCATTGCGGAGCTGAAAGGTGAGCGGGGGAGCTATTTTCGGGACGGTGATGTTGGCATGCCAGTTGTGGATGGCGATATTAGGTCAGTGTCGCTTCCTCGTGAGTCGCATACCCCTTCACCCTCTTCTGCCCTGCTGGAGGGGTGACAAGTGTTCGGCCAGCATGGAAGGAACATGTAACTTTCGCTGTTACACCAGTTGCATACCAGGCGTGATTTCACAAGGCGAACGGCTAACCTCCATTCATTGTCTGTGATGTGACAACAAAAGCTGAAAAAGTTTAATATTATACTAATGAGCAGGATTGCTTTCAGGCAAAAATCTGGTTCTTAGATCTCCCAGTAATTACGTTTTTGTTCCTAGTTCCACTTTGTCTTTGAATTGAAAATTTAGGAAAGAATGATTATGGTTGTGTTGGGATTTCCTGAATTATATGACCCATCTCTGTCAGCTTATAGATCTTGACAACATACAACATGGAGGAAAGTGGCAAAGATTGTTGGCCTTCCTGGTGTATAATGTTACCTCAAGTAGCCTAAAATATTTTAGCTGCTAACGTTAGCTTTGGCAGGCTAAAAATTAGCAATGTTGGCTCACTAGTGTGTTGTCAAGATTTCTATAAACTGACAGAGATGGGTCATATAATTCGGGAAATCCCAACACAACCATAATCATCCCATCACAACCAAATAGTTGTGGCCACTTTGCTGGCTAGCTCACGAGAGTAAAGCATAGCTTCAAGATTACTTTTCCCATTCCTATGATAATGGATTATATTTGGGCAAAATTTAATTAATAAAATTATAAAATACAAAACAAATAGTGATACTTGACTCAAGAACACATCCAGTGAAATGCCCTCAAGTGTTGACTTTTGATAGAGAAAATTGATGCAAAGTGGTCATGCTTGGACACATATACCTGTACACACACACACACACACACACACACTGTTGAGGTTCTGAAAATGTTCTTCTGAAAACAACAGATGATCAACAGATGCCTAGTTTCAACTCTCAGTACCCAGCCTCCAGTCTGCCAGGTGTTCATCTCCCTTGGTAATTCATGTCCTTTTGAAAAGACAAGAGTGAGAACGCTTTCCCCGTCTTCCTCGGCTCCAGCAGCAGCAGACCTTCTCCTCCTCCTCCTCTTCTTCCTCCGTCTCTTATCCTTTCATGTCCCGTCTGCGTCTCCTCCTTTCGCACCTCCGACTCCTCACACCTGTGTGTCACCCTCGGCTCTCCCACAGCAGCACTCCCCTGCTTCAGTCACAGTCACACTGAATCACAGGCTGTTCTCTCACTGTGCTATCCCTGCCAACAGGTTAGTCATCGGTGTATAACCCAAAGGACTTGGATGGAAGCTTAATTTCACCTTGGGGAGAACTGGCTGGGCTTGGTTAGAAAGCACAGGGATTAGACTAGAACCACATCCGTTTCCTACCAGGTGCCAATTAGGCACCCGCTTGGATAGTCGCTACGCTTGTAAAGATTCCCAGTGTCTCTACAAGTTTGAACGCGTCTGTCTCAAGGTGAATGTCTTTCATGGCAGACACTTTTCAGGTTTTAAAGCTGCAGATTTGCATGTAGAAACAAACAAAATGACAAAGTGGGGCTGCAGTAGGGAAGAGTGTCCCGTCCCCTCTAGTTGAGATGCTGTAGATTCCGTCTATTTGGCCAAATTAAATTCTGGTGTGTGGTGTGGACACTTCTCCACCCACAGGAAATTATGAATTGAAACTTAAGATTTAAATACAAACTGTCTCCTGAACAGCAGTGAGCAGCGCTCTGTCTAGAGAATGCTGGACTCACCAACGTTGGATCTTTTGTCTCTCTTGTAAATTAAAAAGTGCTTGGTATACATGATTTCTGTGTATTGAAGTTCAAATTTCTCACACATCCGGAGCCTCCAACATGCAAAGTTGCCTAGTGCTGCTTTAAATATGACCAGACTACAGAGAGGTGTGTAGGACGAGGCTGAGGTGGGAGCGTCCGCCGACTACAGGAGGTGACAAAGGGATTTCAGCAGCTAAAGCTCCTCTCTGGCCCGGGCCATCTGCCCACACAGGAGCCAGCCTGCAAGGCAGTCAGCACAAAGGCTGGATGCTAATGCTGCCGACTGACGTATGCTAATGATGACAGAGGCTAACAACACTGACGCACGCCCCTGTTGACTTATGCAAATGACATTATGCTAAGGTAACGGAGAGGTGGTAGTGTATGGCACATATAGATGCTAATGGCTCATTAAGGGAAATGGCCAATCTCTTGTTTGCGCATTATGAACGGACAGATAAAGGGTTATGCTAATAGAAGACCTCCTACTCAACTGTTTTTTTTTTTAACAGTAGAGGATGAATTAAATTATCTCCTGTTTACCTCCATCTCAGTTGATGGCAATAGACTCTCTCTCTCTCTCCCTGTCTCTGTCTCTCTCCCTCTCTCTCTCTCCCTCTCTCTCTCTTTCTCCCTCCCTCTCTCTCATTCTCTCCTTCGCAACTGCTTTTTGTTCCAGAGGATTAATTGAATTATCTCCTGTTTGCTTCTGTCTCAGTCTCTGGCATATGTATCTCTCTCTCTCTCCCTGTCTGTCTTTCTCGCTCTCTCTCTCTCTCTCTCGCTCTCCCACTCTCTTTCTCTTTCATGGGTGATCAGTCCCCTCCTCCGCTCTTCTCCTGCAGTGATTTCCTCCGTGTCTCTCTGTGTTTTCTGTCCTGCGCTCGTTGCCTCGCGTTCAGTAAGCAGGCCCTGTTAGCCTGGCCGGGCTGCTGTACTGTTGGCTCTGTTAAGCCTGTTAGAGTAATCCATTCAGACAGTTCCTCCAGGCTACACTGAACACATCGCTGTAATGTAACACATGGCCAGGCCTCACCACTGTCTCCTCTCCACATGCACACACACACTAGACACACACATCCATGCACATAACCACGACTCCGCTCTCTGTCCTCCTCAACACTCGGCCAGCGGCATCCAGCACTCTCTTCTCCCCCTCTAAAAAAAGCTCTCACTATAGGCCAGCTTGTTTATGCTTCTCTGGTGTTTTGCCCTCACTGAACTAGTGACAAAACACTAAGAGGAGGAAACGGTTCCCCTTAACTAGACTTAAAGTTGTAAGATGCAACCTTTTTTGACACAAAAATACCAATAAATATATAGGATATTATATACGTTATCTGTCTGTGTCTGTCTGTGAGCCTGTGTGTACATGCCTAAATCCCCCTGTTGGCCTGAAATTGTTTTTTGAACGCTGTCTGGGACGTTTTTGAGCGTGGAGAGTCAGCTGAGTTGTGGCTAACAAGGTGAGGCTAGTAACCACAGCAACAATGGCGGAAAAGGCAGTAAGAAACAAACGGACAGTGAAGCTAAACTTGCAGCAGCAGATAAGACCCGTTTAAAAACACTGGTGAAGATTGGCGTTGCTTTTCTTTTCATTGCAGTTTGGCTGCGTTTGCCTCATAAACGCCTGTGGTGGCTTTATGGATGCCGGTTACTTAAGGCCAAATGCTGTTTCAAAGTAGACAGCTCATCAAGATGTTGGGGCGTGAACTTGCCCAGCTGATGGGGGGAGGAGGGCGGGGCTAATGATAGGCCGCGTTGCCTCAAGTGCATATTGTAGCTTTAAGTTGAAGGCCTTGACAGAGCGCTGAACTTGCCTGTGCGCCTGAAAAGATGTTCAGTGTCAGGGATGCGCTGTCACATCCCGTTCTCATACAGTCTATGAGAGGCCGCCATGTGCTGCCAGTCAAAGTTCAGAGGTCAGAGCACGGAGCAGCAGTGACTGGTAATGATGGATTATCTGCCTCTGGGAGTCAGCAGGACCTGAAAACCCCCAGAGGATTCTGCTAGCTGTTGCTGACTGGCTGGATCCCACTGCCAAGCCCTCTGCGAATGCCTCTCCGGCTCTCCCAGCAAAGCGAGCAGTTGATCCCGGGAGGCGTGAGCAGCCATTTCACAGCCCCTCCTTCTGGCTGACCTCTGACCCTGAGCCCCATATGTTCTCTCTCTCTGTGGGAGAGTGGGGGGGACAAAAGAAATGGAGGGGGAGAGCTTGGGTGTTGTTGTTTTGGTTTGGAGTGGGGCTGATGTTGGTCATGGCTGGACATGACTGTGGAAAGTCTCGCTCAACATTTTCTTGGTCCTTTATTTGCGTAACCTCAGTATGCTGTATTTCATGTGGTTTACAGATTGATCTGATATGATAATGATGCAAGGTTTTGAGTCTTTGTGATTCTGCAAATTGAAAGTGCTTTGTTTCCACAGAATTAACAGATGTCACACTTTCATGCTCAACAGAGGCTATCTGTGTCAAATGACTGAGTAGGATAAGCCATGAGAGGTAGTATTGTGTAAATCAGTTATGTAAACCATCCCATAGTTTCCCTGAGGTAAAACCTCTAAATGTCATGTCATGTCTTCCAGGCACTCATGGGGATATATGAAAATGTCACTGATATTTCCCTCATTCCGCACATTGTTTTCAGTGTAATTCTGTAGCCGTACTATGGACATTTTCTGCATTCATATAGGGGAAGGAAAAAGGACCTGTCTTAGGGAGTTGCAGGACCATGCAGGACTGATACTGGGCTTTCTATGGGTCTACAGCATCAGGAGCCTTTGGATTTCCACTGTAATACTAACTTAGCAGGTTTGGTCCCTGTTAGTCTGGAAGAGAAATATGCACATGATGAATATCCTTTATGAGAAACCTTTGAAAGTGGGCCAGTAACGTTTCACCAGCATACCGAACCGACGTGAGGACAAAGTATAAAGGAAAAAGCATAAAATACTGTGCTATGAGTACAGCATGGTACGCTAACACAGTGGTTCTCAACCTTTTTTGGCTTGTGACTCCTAAAACAAAGCCACATGATTTTCACTTTTCAGGTTGCTTCATTTGATTATCAGAGGAGGCTTAGAGGCTGAAAACTATTCAGTATTTCACAAGAATAAAAAGCAGAAAGAAAGAAATCACAGAAAATTCAGAAAAATAGGCATGATAATAAATTTGTATTGTAGAAATGGAAATTTTTTTTCCCTATCCCATAAATCATCTCACGACCCGCTAAAATGATCTCGCAACCCACTGGGAGGTCCCGACCCCCAGGTAGAGAACCACCGCACTGAAAAGAAAGAAAAAGAAAGTAAATGTAAAAGTCAATCCATTAAGTTCTCTTCCTCTTTGAAAGCAAGACAGGAACAAGCATGTGAATGTCATGTCAGCATAAAGTGCTCATTTCCTATGTCCTTGCACATGGACTTCTGGCAATTCTGCGATGCAACAACAAATCATACATATCGCACATCACTTCCACACAGTAACCTTGGCAACGTATTGAAAAGCAGCGGTACATGCGGCAGAACGGTCGCCCATTATCTGGAATTCTTTGAGGCACCAAGGTCAGTTGCCTGGAGAGTAAAAGGACATCATGGCCTTTCTCTCTCACTTCTTCCTCTTCACTGAACAATGGCGTTCAGGCCCAGTAAACAGCAGAAGACAGGCGTACTCTATTCACTTTCCTTCACAATGGACCCAGTACTCTCAGAGCTTTATTATAGCAACAGCACCCAAGAGAGCCATTATGGGTTTTTTTCTGTGATTATGGGTATGACGTAGGGCTGAACTTTGAAATAAAAAATTGAAATCGCAATATGAACTTCTGCAATTTTCAAATCGCGTAGGCTGCAATTACGCTGATTGCTTAAAAGTGGAAAGTGGAAAAGTGGAAATGGATTTTTGAACAAGGTGTTCTAGAGCTGCAGGTAATCTCTGGTTCATGAATCAAATATAATATTAGTGAAAACCATTCATCATGCTCAAACTCAGTAAATCCTGCACACTGACATTCATTTTTTTTTTCAACAAAATCACTTTTCTTTAGACAATTTTAAAGTTCTAAAAAAAACGCATCACGGGAAAAACGTATGATGATATGAATCTGTTTAAATCGCAATTGCAATATTCTGTCTAATAATTGCAATTTGATTTTTTTGTCAATATCGTTCACCCCTAGTTGTAGAGTACATAAAGCGTGAACCATGTCCCAGCATGGTGAGGTAGTTCTTGTGTCGCTATCCCCTTATACCTGTCCCGCCCGAGCCGCTGCTAGTGCTCCTCTGGGTGCAAAGATCGACCAGTGTTGTTTCGGTTGCTTTGTTTACCCTGGGAAATCAATAGTAGTTATGTAGTGGTAAGGTACACCCAGTGCTTTGTGTGTGTGTGTGTGTGTGTGTGTGTACACTCTGTCTGAGCTGTGCCCTGGGCCAAGCTGCACCACGGGTGACGGTGACTGGCATTTCGCACTCCAAATGTGGAGCAAGAGCTGAAGGCTAGAGAGAGAGAGAGAGAGAGAGAGATGGTGGAAAAAAGGTGAAGTGTGGCAAATAGAAATCTGACTTTTTAATTTAAAACAAGTGAAAACTTCATGCTCATAAAGAAGCAGTTGAAATGAAGAATGGCTGTGAGGAAATGTTAAAACAGCTGGACCTATTCCCCCACAGTTGAAGTGGCTGTGATTTAATGAGTACACATTCATTTCCATTGATTGCGGGACGTAATGCCACAATATAATACCTCATGAGTCCCTGGTGACTTTTTGCATCAGCACAAACGAACCTCATCACTGTAACAACGTGGAGCACGGTGTTATGTCAGGCACGCCGTAAATCTCCTTACATAACCGAGCTAGGCTTCACAGCGGTAACTAAGGCCCCTTATGACAGATTACAGCCGCCGTGACACAGGGGCGCTGGTGCCTACTGACAGGCCATCGCCTCACTGTGGAGATACGCTGGCCACACACACACACACACACACACACAGGCTACACACTCTGGACACAGGATTACGTTGCATAAACACAACCAGAGCATTTTAGAGATGAAATGTATTTATTTATTACATAATTGCGGTACAGCACCCAGACTATTTAATTGAAAAGAGTTGCTGGGACGTCGCGATGCTTGACAGACATGCAAACTCTGTACGGGACAGGCCAATTCCCATCCCCAGATCTGTCTGACAGGTTTAATTTATATAGGCTCAACCCATATTGCTCTTTCTGATTCCGGTGAAAATCTATTTGGCCACTCTATACATATGTGACAGTTCTTGAATTCGGAGGCTCGATCGGGGCCAGACTGAGCTACTGTTGCTCTCCAGGCCAGAAATGGGCAGACAGAGCTATGCAATGACCACAAACTGCCACTAACCAGCACCAACAACAACAAGAGCAGAAGCAGCAACCTTCAACTCCTAGATGTGAAAAGAACATTCCAGAGTAACTATTCACTCTGGAAACCACAGAGTGTATCCGGTATTCAGGAACTGCAAAGGTATTTTGAGTTGCTGTGGTGAATCTGCATTGAGACAGTTCCTACTGGATGTACAGTATGATGTAGAGGGGAAAGGAATTTTTTGTGTGTTAAGAGACATTTGGTTGACTCATATCGACTTCGTTCTAGAAGGGAAAGAAGAACTGTGCGTGTGTGTGTGTGTGTGTGTGTGTGCATAGTTTTGCTGGCTGATCATGTCGACTTTGATCTCTTACTGATTGAGTTCCAACTCATCTGGTGACCTGTGCCACTTTGTGATAAGGCTTGGTAAACAATGCATGACTGCAATCAGATAAGCTAGTCAATCTCATTCTCTCTCTCTCTCTCTCTCTCTCTCTCTCTCTCTCTCTCTCTCTCTCTCTTTCTCTCTCTCTCTCTCTCTCTCTCTCTCTCTCTCTCTCTCTCTCTCTCTCTCTCTCTCTCTCTCTCTCTCTCTCTCTCTCTCTCTGTTTTCTTTCTAAACTGCAGTGATGAATTGAATTATCTCCTGTTTGCCTCTGTCTTGGTCTCTGGCGTCCTTTCTCTACATCTCTCTGTCTGTCTTTCATTCTTGCATCTTCTCCCCTCCCCCCCTCCCTATTTTTTTTCTCTTTTGCCACATTTTCACCACCCCTCCCCGGCAATTCTTACCCATAATTTCTACATCCTTTACGACTGCACAGGACAGTGGATATTGTGAATCAAACCAGCGATGTGTGTAATGAAGCCACCGAGCCCTGACCCCCTCTGCTGCGGCAGAAATATCCAAGACTGAGGATCCCCAGGCCATCTTTAGATGCCCGGCAGAGGCTAAGGGCTCCCAGGAGGCCTTCAGACACACGGCAGTGATACAGAGCCGGAATAAGAGGCAACGCTGGCAGCCATAAACATCCAAAAGTCTAACCTTAGGGTAACTGATGTGAAGGGAGATACTGATGGTGTGCTTGGCTGTGAAAGACTGGAATGTGCAGACAATTGCATGTTTTACCTTTCTATTATGTTAACTGTGTTTAAAAGGCTGCATTGTGTTGAGAATAAAAATCAGTCATTGTCTTTTCTTACTGAATTTTTTCAATATGAATTGCGATACTTATGGACACAGCTATAGAATTACTTCGAAAAATGGGGGGGGGGGGCAGCGAGAGGCAACTGTTTTTATTTTGAAGACTTTAAAAATCTACAGTCTCTCAAGACGGTTGTGTTTTCACATAGAAATCTTGCCTAGTGCAGCTTTAAAGTTAACCCTATTGCTTTGGCGTCACAGTTTGTGGAGGAGGGAGTATTACTGACCTCCTGAACTTGTTTACACACAGATGGGTTATTTATTGTGTCGGATTAAGATGTGTTCCTTTTAAACAGCATTAAAACTGAGAGTTTTACAAAATGGGGAGGAGCGAGGGGAGATGGAGGGGGAGATGAAGAGAAAACAAGACCCGGTTTAAGACTGTCTGATTTAAGTTGGTCACATAATGAAATAGATTGTTCTGTTGGCGATACTGTCTCTGCTCTGTCTCTGTGCGCAGTATATTTCAGCCTCAGGGCCTCATGTATAATTGGTTGTTACGCACTTGGTTTTGTGTTTACAAGCAGATCTAAGGCAAAGATGTGATTTATGGGGAAAGGTGAAGCAGTTTGTGTTCCTTTTCCCCCGGTGTTCTGTAATATATCAAAATGTAAAAAACAATTTCTACAATTATTAAAGGTGCGTTGAAGTTGCCTCTGGTGCCTGTATAAAAACTTTATATCTCCTGCACTAATAAGCCTTTATTCCCCCTTCAGTGTATTAGCTCTCTCTCTCTGTTTTCTGTGGTTTATGATGTGGGGGTTTTCGTTTTAAACTCTGCAAACCAAATTGTCCTTATGGGACAATAGAGATTTGAATTGCATTGAATTGAAATGATTGTATAATGGAGTTACAAGTCAATTAGCGTTATTATAAGTGAGGGCCCGGGACAGCGAGGGGATTGGCTTCACATCGTTATGTCACAGCTCACAGCCGCTCAATGTAAATCCCCCAGAATGTGTTTAACAAACCACCAAAATCTCCCGACACCACATCATCGCCAATTAGTACATTCTGTTTTCATGTCTGTGATTGAGCCTCAGTCACATTCATTCCCCGGCCAAAATGAGAAATGCCCTTTCTGTTTTTTTTTGGTTTTTTTGCCTCTCCCCGTCTCTCACGTCCTCCTGTGAAAACAACATCAGCTTATGTAATTGGGGAATCGGCGGACTTGTCAAGGCAGATTAGAGAAACTCCCAAGCTATTTCTGAACCACTGGCTTGGACTGTTTATCCCGGCGGAGCGGAGGGTAAACGTGACAGGACGGTGGATATCAGAAATCTGAGAGCAGCAGGGACGGACGGAGAGAGGAGGAGGTCTAACCTGAGGGATGGATGAGGGAAGTTATCAGTTGTGACGTGCCTGTTGCTCAAGGAAGTTTTACGTTTTTTCCTTGAAGAGAATAGGACACGACTTGGTCATCGTTGAATCAGAATGATATGCTAAGTTTGATTGAATTGCACAACAAAAATAGCTGTTGTCCCTTCATCCTCCCCTTTATTGAATTATATAACGTATCTTTTTACCCTAAAGCCAGAGAAAATGAATTTTAAATGTACATACTCTCAGTGAATCATGGGTTCTACTGTAGAATCCGTTAAATCTAAACCAGTTATAAGGAGGAGATGTAGATAAAGAGAGTTAGAGAAGGATTTTGAAGGAGACAACTGAGATATGGATTTTGCAAAATGGGCTGCACCTCAATATCAGGAACATTTTCCTAAGATTTCATACATGAAGTATGTATTGACACACCAAACTCTTGTGTCAATCAACCGGCTAGTTTCCAGACTGTTCCTTGTAACCACTGATGGCTGAAAAGAAAGAAAAACTTTTTTTAATTCTTCCAAAACAATTCCTCTTGGGATTTGACCCACAGTGAAGCAGTTCTTCAACAAGCATGAGGTAACCCAGTCGAATCCCTTAAAGATTTCCACAGCACTATAACATCAGTCAGCAGTATTACAGGACGAATGAATCACACAACTCTCAGTCCTTATGAAAGCCTAATTTTCCCAGCAGGGAATAATCACCAAATAATCTCTTCTGCGGCATGCTAGGTTAGCTGCTCTTCGCTCAATTTGCGTCCGTCTGCTGCTGTTGACTGAGCTTGTTATAAAAGGCACTTTGCTGCGTCTGACCTCGCTGCGCTGCAGTCATGACATAAATAAGAACATCAGCATTACCCAGCAGCCATCTGGCCTGGGAAGCAGCTCTGTGTCTCCTCACATTGTAGATCCTGGTTTAGACCTATTTCATTTGAAAGCCTTTGTTATGTAAGTGTTTAGGGTTGTTGGGTTTCTAGTAGAGCACTAGAATAGGCAGTTAGAGCAAGTTGACACATTGGTTAGAGAGGTTGTCTGGTAGTTGAAAGGTTGCTGGTTCGTTCCCCTGTATGGCATTCTGGGAAATGTAGGAAATCACTAACTGAAGTAGAAGCGACACCCAAAAGTAAACACCACAACACTTCATCATAAAATAACTCCAGGGATTTGTTGAACATCATACATTGATGACATCTAACAGAGTATCCAAGTGTGGATTTTTCCTTTTTAAGACACCAACTAGAGAGAGATAGAAAAAGGATGTTAATATAGATGGATGAGCTGGCTCCTGAGTCCGGACAGGCTTGCGGGAGCGCTGAGCTTCACGCCATAGTGATTGATGAAAGGTGCCGATGGGGTTATGATAGAGAGATCCAGTGGTATTATCTTACAGCTCTGTCTGGCATGAAGGAGAAGTGACAAATCATGAGGCCGCTACACTGAATTACAAGTCGATGACCTGTGAGACCTTCGTTTGTCTCCTGTTCTTGGTTGTGTTTAAGCTGGATTTAAGTTCTATTACAAAACACTACACATCAAAAGTTCATCATTTGATATCTCTAAAATATAGAGGATCCAGTCTGGGCAAGTGCTGTCAGCCAAAGAATTTAACTACTTTTATTTTAGTTTTGTCCTCTCAATCATTTTGTAAGAACAGGTGTAACTTTGTTTTTTTCAAGGTGGAAATCTCAGTTTGGAGTGAAACTGTTTGTTTTCTCCCCTGTGTGTTTTGTCCAGCGCTCACAGCTGTTTTTTCTAATCGACACGCTTTGATCTGCTGAATGCAAAAGCAGCAGATCAGTTTAGAGAGAGCGTGCAGGACGGTCGGTTCCAGTTCAGCAGATGAGCACAGATTGGATATTTGCATGAAGCGAAGCGGCGAGTCGCTTCCCCACGCTCCGAAGAAGCCCTGTGGTCACTGTAGCGGCAGCACGCAGATGTGTTCGCATGCACGTAAAAAAAAACCCCACACACACCCTCATGCATACACCCACACACAACACAACCACACACATGCAAAACACACACAAACACACACACACACTTTCACAGAGGGTGGAGTGTCTCAGTGTTTTGTCCCTCAGAGGGTTTGATGTTGAGGTTGAAAGATCTTTAACATGCTGACCAATAAACTAGTGATTCAAAGAATGGCTGTAATCACTTTCTGAACTTAGAAAAGCACAAAAATAGAATGTCGTTAAGTTTTCACCGCCTGTTTCCGCTGTCAGATCATCTTCATCTTTCACTCGCGCTGAGTCTCTGGAATAAAAAAGGACGTCCTTCCCTCGCAGTGTCTTCTTTTTTCTCTTTTATCTGTCCGCTCGTATCATGTCGGCCTTCTCGGTTGAGGGCCACAGTACGGGACTTTAGGCTGGAGTGGCTTATGCAAGCGTCCTCAATGTCCCTCTCAGCCTTCGGGGGCATTTCAACAAACATGTCTCTGTCTCTCTCTGTCTGTCTGTCGGTCTGTATCTCTTACACTTTTGCCCAGTCTCTCTTTCTGTTTATCTCTCCCTCCCTCCTGCTTCCATTTTCTCTCCTAAGTAACCCTCCTTAAACCACGGGCCCCATCACTGTCCTCATGGGGTTTATGGCAGTAGGAGCCGGAGGGGTTGAGGCTGTTTTTAATGTAACGCCGTTGGTATTGTCTGCCGCTTGTCAATCATCCTCCCTCTGCCCCTCCCACCCACTCAGGTACCCCAGTGTGATGCTTGGCTCGGGGGCAAATGCAATTAACAGGCGCATGGGTTCAAACGGGATGATGTAACCCCCATTAACGAGGGCCCCTTAGCCTTTTCCATGTCCTTGCAGGATGCGCGGGGGGTTGCCATGGAGACAAGAGGGCATTTTTAGTAAGACAAATTATTTGGCTGTAGGGGGTAGATGAGCTGAGGAGCAACACCCAACATCTCTGCAACCACCCCCTTCTCCCCTTTCGGCCTCCTCCCATTATCTCTCCGTCTGATTATATGCAGTAATTTATGTTGCCTGTCAACTGGCCAGGCTTGAAAGCATTGTAGACTCATTGTGTCTTGCCACCCGCTCCCTACACACACACACACACACACACACACACACACACACACACACACGTGCATCAAACAATCAAAATATGGCCAACCTTAAACACGCCTCTTGTATTTTCTCATTGTTAAATTCAGCTGACTATTTCACAGGCTTCCCACTGGTTTTTGCTGGAATATCATGGAATTTTTTTCAGTCAGGGATATCAGGGAATTTTACAAGCGGGTCACTTTACAGGAATATACCCGAATGTATTTCACAACTTGTTTTACATGTTATTGCATTAGCTGGTGGGTTTCAGCCCAACTGTAGTGAATACCAGACTGCTTCCCCCTTTTATCACTTTTCAGAGCTGAAAAACAACATTAACAAACCAGGAAAGAATAAACTTTCTTTAGGTCTTGGAAGTGTTCCGATTTGGTTATGGAAAGTCATAGAATTTATTAACCCTGGGAACCCTGGTTTCATCGTAGCCCCCCCCTGAATCTCCCCTAAAAAGCGTTGTCCTCAGAGATCAAAGATGGCCACCGCAGGCCTCTTTGGGATCGTCCTGGCTGTGTGATCGCTGCTTTAACAAGCTTTGGAGTAGCTCTTCAGTCCTGCTGAATAAGAAGGGCGCTCTGACTGTGAATGAGAAGTGTGTGTGTGTGTGTGTGTGTGTCTGTGTCTGTGTGTGTGTGTGTGTGGAGCTAGAGTAGAGATTTGTACAGTGTGTTTGTACATCCAAATGAATGTCTTTTTTTTTTTGTAAACTCTGAGTGCACTTTGCTGAGGAGAGCTGGGTCAGCTCTAACTACCACTACAGCTTTGTTTTATATAGAGGATATCAAGGAGTCTCTCTCTCTCTCTCTCTCTCTCTGTCTCTCTCTCTCTCTCTCTCTCTCTCTCTGTTCTTCCCTTTAATCCTCCCTAAGAGCATTGCGAACACATTCAGATATCAACATCATAGAGCATACATTTATTTGAAAATCAGAGGAGAGGCAATCAAATGAATTTACATCTAAAGAGAGCCGTCCCTTCCACTTAATTTTACCTTTCTATGCATTGCCTTGAGACTCGTGTTTTAGTTTTTGTGATGTATGCATAGAGGCGAGAGATGAAAAGGAATGGAGAGGTTTTTTACACTGTGGTTGAATGTTAGGACTTGGTTATTTTGAGGTCGTGTGATTGCCAGGCAGCAAAGGGAGTGGCTGTGGAGGTTTAGGAGAGCGGAAAGCACCCTGCTGTTTACACCAGACCAGGCATCCTGACTGTGGAACTGTGGGCTTCCCCATTATTAGAATGCAGTGCCTTGGAAAAAAAAAAATCAAACTGTTTCTAACAATATCTGTGTTTGTAAAAAGTGTTTGCAATAATATCTGATTATTTTTGAAAGACGAACTGCTGCTTTCAGACAGTTTTCAGACAGGCAACAGAGAAAACCACATTGCACACTGCTTATTTGTTTTTTTGAAGCGGTATTCTGCAAGTTCATCCTTTTTTGGCAACATCTTTGGTGCCCAGCGCTTGTTGCTGTGGTGTTTCTGCTCTGCTCTTCCCAGAGATCACCTGTCAATCAAACAGTGTGGGCGGGACTGTATCGTCTTTTTTCCTTGGATTTTCTGTTGATAAAGTTTGAGTTTCTGCAGGTGGCGCTCTTTTCTTTGTCTGTTCAGCCATGGTGGCTATCACTGCTCATGCTAACTACCCAGTTCTTCTATTTATTCCGAACAAACCGGAAGCGCAAAACGTAAACGCATCTTTCTGTGCGTCAGACGATTTTTCCCAGAAAAGAGCTACCAGACACCGGGTGTTTAGATCAGACAATGGAAAATCTTTCATGATCTGGATATAGGTTGCGTCTCTGTTACGTCTCTGCCACTCATCTCACGCTGTCCTCTCCACGGATTTCAATCTCTTTCGTGCGTTGCCTCGAATTCTCTCATCCTCTCTTTTTGCTCAGGCAAGAGAGGAGAGTAGTTTATTCTGCTTTGAATGAAATTTGGTGGACAGATAGCACTTCGATTAAAGAACAGTTGATTAGATTTTGGTGGTGATACGGACGTGGGATTAGACAAATTTCGTTTTTTAGCCATAACTATTATGCTGTGTTCATGTGCTGCTGGGAAAATCCAACACAACTCCAAAGTTGGGGGCTAAAGAGAATTGCATTCAATTGCTATTTTGTCGAAAATCAAATGATAAACAAACATAAACCGTTATGGAGGCTGCAGCTTTGCAAGATGGAAGAATTTTTCAGCGTTGGCGGAGGTTTGCGCTCTACTGAGTGTCTTCTAGTTTCCTGTGAACATCTGGACGAACCCAAATGAACTCCCAAAATCCAGCGTGAACGCAGCTCAGCCAGATGAGGCCTCACCCTGACAGAAACACCTGACCGCCTGAATAGAGGTTTTATATCTTTGTCCCTCCGAGAAGAGAGTGAAGAGTGAGTCATTCCCATCAGGCGCATCGTCGTCACCACCTTGTTATTGCTGTGCAGCTGCTATGAAAACAGCTGGCTATCGCTGACACACAGCCGCACACACACACACACACACACACAATCTCTCAGATAACTTCCTGCTGATTTTGACACACATTATTCTCCATATTAAGAAAAATGCTTCTCCCTTGAGGACTAGCTACAGTCCCAGAGCTCCTCGCCGGTTTAAACTACTGAGGAAGCCCTGTGTTTCTCATCCTGGCTGCATCTAAAGTCTATTTATATCCCTTTGTAACAGAATATACTACAATCACTCTCACTGCGGAGCACACAGTGGCTCATAACCTGTTGAATGGGGTGTAGCGTTTCGATTTGCATACAAAAATTCAAATATTCCCACGCCTGTTTCGTGCTCCAGCGTCCAAACTGTGTGATTCTCCAATCAAACGCTCTTTGTTTGTGTGTTATCTATCAAATATATCTCTAAAAACTCTCTCTCCCTCCAGCCGGGCCTGGTGACATGGTTGTTGTCATGAGTAAAGAATGTTGGACTCGTGCCACCGTGGTGAAGCCAGCTTAACCGGGATAAAAGGACTTTTGGGGACGCATTTTCTCCCCTAAATCCCTCTGTGCACGGACATGACAATGTTTTTCTTTTTTTTTTATCTTTTTACACTCCATATTTAAAGGATTCTTCTGAGATTCATTCGTCGGTGTAGACTTATTTTATTCAGTGGAGGCAGGCACAGCAACAAGCTTTTTTATGTCAGTTGGGTTCACTGTATCTGCTCATTTGTTTGTGTTTATTATTAGGATCTCCATTAGCTGTTCATGAGCTCATAACAAGGTGTAGATAAACAACAGCTGCTAATCTGCTTGCAATAGACTCAGGTGACAAGTGAGTCATAAAGCGGGGACAGAAAAGCCTCCATCGATGGAAGGACCCCAGGGAGCGACCGGAGCATGTGCCTGAATGAAAATGAGTCATCCGCCCTCAGCACCTCCTGCCCGAGCCTCTCTTTCCCTCCTTCTCCCTCCTCCTTCTCCCTCCTTCTCCTTGTCTTATGTGAACAGAGGAACAAAGCAGTGTTTGACAGCATGACAGAGTGATGACATCACCACGCTAGTGTCCTGCAGCCGGCCAATAGGGCGCTGAATAGGGCCAACAGAGCCAGCTTAATCTGGGCACTGGGACACTGGACCATTGTCACACACACTAACACGCACACACACACACACACACACACACACACACACACTGCCACTGACAGAAAGAAAAGAGGCAAGACAATCACTTGAATGCACACACACATACTGGAGAGCACACACACTCCCATTGACTAAAAGAAAAGAGACAATCACTTGGATGCGAATGTGTGTATTAATGCCCGACACTTTGTTTGTGCTTCAGCTCCGCACACATTACACACACACACACACACAGACATGTACACACACACACACACACACACACACAGTTCCCCTCTGTTCTCATACTGACTCAGACTGGCTCCCTGCAGCCCTGATCCCCATCATGTAAGGATAATTCATAATGATTAAGAGATTAGAAGGTGTTAACCCCCTCTACCCCCCCCCCCCCCCCCACCACCACCACCACCACCACCACCACCACCACCACCACCCCCCCTCTCTGGTTGTCCTGTTGCCAGGGAGACAGATGGGGTGATGCTCTCACCCAGGCACTGCCAGCCTTGGCAGCGGCGCTCGGCGCAGCGGGCGCTGGCTCCGCACCGTTTATGTGGGAGAGAGAGAACGAGAACGAAGCTTAGTTGTGCGTGCGTGTTTTGTGCACACGTGACCCGTTTGGATGCTTTTGTGTGTGTGTGTGTGTGTGTGTGTGTGTGGGGCCGGGCTTTGTGCCCAGTTGTAGCAGGTGCTGGTGGTGCTGGTGTACTGGGTGGTGGAATGTGTGGTGAAGCCAAATAGATCAGTGGTATGGGAGCAGCTCAAACCCTGCAGGAGCAAGTCCTACTGACTTGTAGTGAGGCGCTGGGACTTAACCATGCAGAATTTTAGTTTTTCAAAGGAAGTAAAGTGAATAGCAATAGGGGGAAAAAAGCTTCAGGGCGGCAATTTGATCCCTTCTCTTATTTTTATTTTCTTGTGCCCTGACATAGGAGCTTGCTCCGAAAAGCATAGGCCAAAAAAGACAATTGAACAGATCAAGTTGCTGTCCTGAACCTTTCTTTTTTTCTCTCATTGCTGTTAACTCCCACTAACTCTCTCGGCACAGCGGGCACCTCACCGTTTATGTGGGAGAGAGAGAGAGTGGAAGAACGAGGCTTAGTTGTGCGTGCGTGTTTTGTGCACACGTGACCCGTTTGGATGCTTTTGTGTGTGTGTGTGTGTGTGTGTGTGTGGGGCCGTGTGTTGTGTTGTGTGTGGAACACTTAACCTGTGTTTTCTACAGGCTTAGGACAGAAAGAAGCAGCCAAACTGGGTGACATATTTGTAATATATGTAGAGATAGTATAGATAGATGAAGTCCCATTCGTTTTCTAATTGGGAATCCTGTTTTGCATTTGACACCCTGAAACAGTTTCCTGCTTTGTGTGTTATCCATTTCTCGTTAAAGCAGACTTGATTGGCTTGTGAAATGGTTCTCCTGTTACCTTTTGTTCACTGAATGGTGAGCTTATCTTTTTATTCTTTTCAGTTCTTGTTGTGATAGTGTGTACGCTGTGGGCTACTCTCTTTGTGCCCCGAGCTCGTAGTTGTTTTTCATGCTGACATTTGACAGGTGAGCATTGAGGGGAATGGTATAATGTATTCAGGAGGTACTCGGAAACGGAGAGACAGGTGCTTTTTGAAGTAGCACAAGCCATACAAGCCCTAGGGACTGTGCATAATGATGGCCTTAGTGCTGCTTTCAAAGACAGGAGTACACCCAGACAGTCTCTACCTTCATGCTGCAGGTTGAAAGATGACAGTCTGGTCTCTCCGCTGAGTGACGATCGGTGACAGTCTCTGTCAGCCGCCGCCGAGTCTCTCTCTCTCTCTCTCTCTCTCTCTCTCTCTCTCTCTCTCTGTCTCTCTGTCTGATGTCTGATCGCTTCTATGAGGCTGATTCAATCCCATGGACGTTACATGCACACACACTTGCAGACACACACACACACACAGATGTCAGTCTGCAGGGGGAGTCTGCAATGTGCAGCCAAAGAGCCAGGCAACAAAGCCCGTCAGTCACGGTCCCTGGCTGTGGATGTGCAGTCCACACACACACACACACACACACACACACACACTCTCTCTCTCACACTCTCTCTCACACACTCCTAGAGCAGAACGGTCTGGCAGGGCAACAGGCTCCACATGCATTATACATCACCGTCTGGGGCTAACATATGATTAGCTCGTCTGTGTGTGTCTTGCATGTATCTGCATGGCAGTGTGTGTGTGTGTGTGTGTGTGTGTGTGTGTGTGTGTGTGTGTGTGTGTGTGTGTGTGTGTGTGTGTGTGTGTGTGTGTGTGTAAGCTTAGCTGCAGCTTATTTCTGCTGTAATTGGCCATTTTTCCCCCAATGTGAGGTTGGGAAGGGGGTGATGTTTAAGATGTTTTGTCTAATGAGATGCTGCCTCACACGTCCTCTGCTCTTTGTGTGTGTGTGTGTGTGTGTGTGTGTGTGTGTGTGTGTGTGTGTGTGTGTGTGTGTGTTCACACTGGCACATACAAGTGTGTGTTATTTTTACTGGCATTCTCTTGGGGGCTATTCCTAGTAATTAGAGGTGCATTAAGTGATCTGTGGTTCTAATGATGTGGTGTGTGTCATATAATACCCCACCCCTGATAATCAGAGTGGGAAACCCCCCGCAGGCCAGTGAGCTGGCTGTACGAACGCCTATTGATGGACATGACCTCATTATTATGATCATTACTATTATTATTATTACCCCGGAAGCTGGTGAAAGGGGGTGAAGAAAGCGAGCGCTGCAGAGAGCAAATGGCAGCTCCAGCCTGAGAGAGCGTGAAATCGATTGTTGCATCAAATAGAGGACGATTACTCCGTGCTCTGTCAGTGGAGTGATCTTTGGCATGGTTGCACACACAGAAAGGCAAAGTGTCAAGCCTTCATCTCCAGGCAGAAAAGTCCCACAACTCTAGGAAAAAAAATAAGGAACTGATTTTGAATTTTTACATATTGGGAATGTCTTGTGATTTGGTTCCACTGAGATGAATAGACACTATAGTGATTTCTCTAAGCTTTTTAAAGACCCATGAAGCAGCATGGAGAGCGTGATTTCCTTCCGTGTATTGACATATTTCCAAATTAAATAAAGAGTTGTTGGAGTCTAGAGTCGCTGGTGGAGGATTAGTTAAAGAGTTTTAGGTAGGGCTGAACGATTTTGAAAAAATATCTAATTGGGATTATTTTGACTGATATTGCAATTGCGATATGATTTGCGATTTTAGAGGAAATTATCATTTTTACATCATTATTCTCATTTTCATTGAAAAACGTATTAAAATGATTATGGTTTGATTTTTGCGGGGATCTGTACCAAACAAAGATGTTTTCTTAAGTCTGTAGAATATGATGTGTAGGCCAGGACATCTCTGCAGCACCACAATATTTAATTTAAAAGGGTATTTTGACACATTTCGCCTTTAACAAATATTGCGCCTCCTGCGATTTGAAAATTGCAGTAGGCCATATTGCGATTTCGATAAAATTTCGATTAATTGTTCAGCCCTAGTTTTAGGTGAAGCAACAGCCAAAAACACCTTTGTCCCATGTTGCAGCTGAACTGAGCTTGCATGCTAGAGAAAAATAGCGGGGGGTGGGGGTGGGGGTGGGGGGAATAATTCCAACGGCTATCAAAATTTAATTGGATTCAATTTGTGTATCCGTCCCCGAGTGCAGGATGAGTCATCAGCAGAAATGTGCCGTTTATCGGAAAGAGACAGACTGTCAATTTTTATTTAAAATATCTAGAAATCAACATTTTTTGGTCATTTTTTTTGGCCTGTATCGGTGAATAGGTGAGCACTAAGTCCAGCAACATCGGTAAAAGTAAAAAAATAAGTTATTTTTCATTTCGTGGGGTCATGAATGGGCTAAGTTAAGCCCACACTGTTCTGTATTCTGCTTGAGTATCTGTGCTGGAGGCTGTCGGCCCTGATCAGCGTTCAGCTCACATTCACTCTTGATGCTGTTCTGCTCCGGCTGTAACTACACTGACTAATGAAGCTCGAGCCAAAGTTCAATCAGGAAGACGACTTTTCTTCTTGCGCACTGGGAGTCCATCTCTGCAGTCCTCTCACCACCACCGGCGTCTGGAAATTCATCATATTTACCGCCCTGTGAAGATAATTTCATAATGGGGTCTACTTGCCAAAGCCTTGCTGTAAATTCTGGGACTCTTCTGTAATTTCAATAATGTTATAAATCATGTCCTCCATCCTTCACTGAGTCTCTCCTGATTGAACCGGCTGCTGTCTGTCGCACTCCATCGGTCGACTCGCATCAGGCCAAGACAGCTGGGATTACCCCAAATATCAGAAACGCACACACACACACACACACACACACACACACACACACACACACACACACACACACTGTAGGAGGGTTATTTTACAGAACCAGTGCCAGGGTCTTGGCTTTTGGACTGAGACGCCCAGTAAAAAGCTTCCAGCAGTAAAAGCTTGCTGTGTAGGAGTATTACAGACAGGGAATGATGCTGATAAATGGATCTAATGCACTAGATCCATTTATCAGCATCATTCCCTGTCTCATTCTTTATTCTGCGTCCTTTAATTTCTCCAAGGCTTCATAGCACACCTTGTCCTTCCCTGCAGTGTATAGTGTCTGTGTGTGTGTGTGTGTGTGTGTGTGTGTGTGTGTGTGTGTTCAGGAACCTTCCCCAGCACTTTACCGAATCCTTTGACCCTTTGACCCATGACCTCTTGCCCCCAGAACAATGTGCTGCAGTGTGGCAGCAGCATCAAAGCAGTGAGACACGATAAATCTGACGTTTTATTCCTCTTTATCGCTCCTGATGCAAAGGTCATGCTTTTAAATTTGATCTTCCCTCCTTTGCAGTGCCTTCATACTTGTGTGTGTGTGTGTGTGTGTGTGTGTATACGTGTGTGTACATGTGACAGTGAGCATTCATGCGTGGATGAGAAACGGCCCTACTTACCCTTCTTGATCCCTTGGTAAAAGGCCAGACAGACTGCGTGCCCTTCTCTAACTCAGGAAAGGCTTGATTTTTATTTTTTTTTTTACAGATTTAAACGCTCCTCTCTTTGATGGCTGTTGTTTTACAGCCAGCAGTGTGGGCCAAGCTTGGGGCTGAAAGCTTTACGGGCAACGGTGAGATGTGATGGACTCGTAAAAGATTAGCCGTCTGGCATTTAAGATTAATACCTCTTTCATACACAAAGCTTGGGAATATTACCCTATGCTGATCCAGGTTCAGCGAGCCTCGTCCACAGGAATGTCCTAAATGGCTGTCACTGTCTAATGTCATCAAGAGGAGGGATGTTGACATTCTGTGTTCAACATGTGCAGACAACGTGACGCTCCAGACATGGGTGACACGGGTTAAGAACCGACACAAATGGGGTGCAGATGGGGTGATGAGGCCTGACAGAGAGGTATAGAGTTGGGACAGAGGGAGATAAATGATGACACGGGATGGAATGACCAAATAGAAGAGATAAGAGAGGTGATGGGATGGGACTAGACTGGAGTTCAAGGATGCTCCAAGGCGAGGAGAGTCACCAGTGTTCAAGGCCAGCTCAACAGCTACACAAGGCTATGAATATTACAGCAATGTGATGAGAATTGGTCATGGATGAGTTTTAAGTGGAAGAACCAGGGTTTAATTCCTGCAAAAGACACGTTTGTGGTCCTGTACAGCTCATTGTGTCTGAAATTAACATTTTTGTGTCACTTCCCAAGGGCTGGTAAAGTCAAAAAATATGTCCCAAGAATAATTTTTACGAGCCATAAATAATTAAGATACATTTTTCATAGAAATATATGACCCTACGTGTTTTCAGTGCTATTTTTGTTGTGGAGCATTCACTAAAGACATGGGAGCAGTTTTCATTTAAAACTTGCTCACTCACTTCGGATCTTTGTCTGCGTTTGTCTTCATTTTTTCTTTTTGTCAGCCTCACACTTGCCATGTGTCTCCACATGGGAATAACGTTAATTTTCAACTAACGTTAGGCTAATTAACCATCCAGACAGCAGAGAAACAGAACAGTAGAGTCCGCCGCTTTGTGTCGAGCAGCGTTAACAGGCAGCCAATCAGGAGCCTGTTGGATACAGAGCCATTGTTTTGCTTTGATTCGATTGGCTCACGATCAGAGAGAGAGTGTACGGTGGTCAGCAGGGACAAAATTTGAGAACAGGCAAAAACCAAAGACTGTTTATAAGTGAGACATTCAAATTACAGCGTTTCAAATAGTTACCGAGGGACCCTTATTGATTTATCAGCCAAAGGCGGTGATTACCGGCATTTGGTGCGTGGCAGGTGGTAATTTTGGACCCTGTTTAAGGCACTCTGGATAAACGAGTCCACTAAACGGTGTATGTTGTGTTAGGAAAAGTGGTTTTCCTGTGAATAACACAAAAACCACTGGAAAACAGATGTACGACTAGCCTAAGTGTTTATGAAGGAGACTGAGAAGCAGAAAGGAAGGGAAGGAGAAAAAAAGAGACAGAGAGATGGAGAGTGGAAAGGGAGAGGACACAAAGCCCCCCACCCCCCACCCCCCCCCACACACACTCACCCCCCAAAATCCTCTCACCAAGACACAGACTCCACATTGATCTGTTGTTGCCAAGCTGTTGCACTGCTGCTGCTTTGCAATTCAAGTTTGGAGGGTGCTGTAAGGGGCGTCCTGAGGGGCTGATTGGCCCTCATATTCTACCACACTCTCATTCACTTTTAATGGGGGGGAGGGCGGGGGGGGAGGAGGAGGGCGCTCTCGGGGGCTGCTTTCTTATTTCCTGGGTTTCTCATGGCAACCAGACACTTACGCCTTGACAACGGGAGAGCAGAGGAGCGGAGAGACGGCTTTGATGAGGAAAAAGAAAAGAGGGAATGAAAGTTGTGGAACTAAAGAAGCGCTCAGGCCATTTGGAAATAAAACAAGCCTTTGCTGTATTTCTGACCCCAGGGTTTAAGCGTGTGTGTGTGTGTGTGTGTGTGTGTGTGTGTGTTTTGTGGGCTGCTCTGTATTTGAGTCATTCTCTGTAACTCTTGAGTGTTATTACTTTACGGGAATTGTAATGTTTGTTTGGGATTTTGGTCCAGAAACGCTGACAGCATGGCAAAGCTTTGTCATTTATTCATTACTGAGTGTTTATACACTTTCGGCAATTGTGTGTGTGTGTGTGTGTGTGTGTGTGTGTGTGTGTGTGTGTGTGTGTGTCAGATGTTGCCTAGTCAATGTGGCTGCATTAATCTCTGTACTGTAATCCCATTAGTGAGGAAAGGACATTGGTCACGGATACAGACCTCACGTGAAGCAACAAGACACACACACGCACGCACGCACGCACGCACGCACGCACACACACACGCGCACACACACACACACACAAGCAAAAATATCTTGTTCCACCCACAGAATGTCCACACTCCTATTTGTGATATGGAGCTGGTCTGGCCTTTCCTCCTGTATTTAGTTTAGTTTTGCAAAGTGATAGTAACCAAAGTAATTAAAAAACAGTGATAAACACGATGATTAAAAAACACAGAAAGAAGAGATGCAAATTAATAATTTGTGCAGGTGAGATTATGAATTATGAAAACACCTCACTACAAACAAAACAAACAGATATGACAACATAAAACTAAAACAGGGCACAACTGCATTGGCTAACAGAATCTAGCCTAAATGACAGCAGAAACAACCTGGTGGAAAAGGACCATAAAAATGAAAGTGAAGTAAAAATAAATTAAAATAGCTCCAGTTCAGGAAATGAAATCATAGGGGAGGTGAGTGTGGTAATGAGTGTCTATGTGAGTATATTATTATGAATATGGAGGAGGCTGTGTAGAAAGTAATCAATCCTGTGCATCAATACAGAGTCCCGGAGGGCGATGGGGTTTGGGATTAACACCGCTTCACCACTGTAATTGCTTTGGTTTGGTCCGGTGCAGTGATCTGAGGTAGATAGAGTGAGGTTTTCTCTGCCTTTTGTGGCTTATTCACATGCATTTCTTTTACAGGAGAAAGTGAAATTGAATCTTTATTATATCGCCCTTGTCATTTTATATGTCCTGTTGCTGTGTTGTTTTCCACCATGTTGCGTTCTGTTGTCATTTAGGGGTGCGTTCACTCCAGGCATGGTTGGAGCGGTTTATTCAAACTCTTGAGCGTTTACTCCTTTAGTCCGGTTTGTTCGGTCAGGTGAGAACAATGCCATTTGAACTTAGGTGGCACAAAATATCCTGAAAATGCGTGTTGAGTGTCAGTCCACTTCCAGACAAACTGTGGGGAGGTTCATTGAGAAAATAAGCACAGCTACAGGAAACAACCTCAAAACACAAGGATGTATGGGTATAAGGAGATGGATGTTGACATCTGACAGCCAGAAGTTCTTAATGCTTGGAAAGCCTAGCATAACAAAATGAACCAAAGTCTGTATTGATGCTCATAGTCAACGATATATTCAGCCTCTTGAATGTTTGTCTTACCTGCACAAATGTATTATTGTGTTTTTCTTTTGTCTTGTGTCTTAACATCATATTTCATCACTTCACTTCTGTGTTTAATCCCTGTGTGAATACACTAAATTAAACTAAATCACATGACTGAGCTGGAGGAATATTAGTGGCATTTAGATCTTAAGCAGCATCAATAACGAATCAATCATCTTAATGGCAGTATGTATTGATCTTCAGATGGGCTTACTGCAGGCTGGAGACTGTTACATTTCCAATAAGAGCAGCAGTATCTCATGCAGACCAATAGCTAATCAGCTTAATACTGGCATGCATTGATCTCATGACATTTCTGATCATTACAATCACTCAAAACTGGTTCACTATCCTTATATGGAAAACACAGATCAATGTCTGTGTGTGTGTGTGTGTGTGTGTGTGTGTGTGTGTGTTCCAGACATATTTGAAGGAACAGGACACACAAACAAACAAAAAATCATCTCTTTGCCCATTGACATGTACATAAGCATAGATCCTCGTTACATTTTCCAGAAATGCGTCCAACATGGGTATGAATGTACTTTTTTGCATGTTTTTTGCAGTGTGTTTTAGTGTGTGTGTGTGTGTATGTGTGTGTTGGCACTGATGTGATCAGTCAAGGTCTCTAGTCATGAAGATGAATGAACTGTGAGAACGGGGAGATAAGAGAGAGCAGCCTTGTCTGTTCTCTGCTGAAGCCTGGCATGCAGAGTGATGGCAGCGACCCGGACAGATGAACCGGTAGACAGAGGCTGAGCGATGTGAGAAAGAGATAACACCAGCAGCACTGCATGTGGTTTTCCTGTGTAGTGCAGCAGTGAGAGAGCAGCTTGAAGAGTTTCGTTCCAAAATGACTTATCACCGTTTTGAAAAAAGTGACGCTTACTTTCACAAAATGACTAGAAAGCGTTTCATTTGGGTATGAGACACCAAAGCAGACGCAGACAGCTGACGGTGTCGACACTGCAGGGGGAAATAAACTAATGAATGCGATATCATGCCGAATGTATGCCTTGTACCAAAAATTTAAGATGCTGGACTTAATTTTCTAAAGGATAGCTTGGATTCTCTAAATATAGAATGATGAACTTCAGGAAATGTTTCCCCGACAATGGATATCTAGTGATTTTTTTCTCTTAGTGTTGTTCTCTTTGTCTTCAAATTGACTTTTCTTTCAGCCCATTCAGTACAGGCCAACCACTTCACTTTACACATTACTAATAGGGATACTAGGGATGCAGCAATCAATCATGAACTGATCAATCGGCTGATAGATGGTCTAAATGGGTTGTTAGTGATTGGCGGAGTGCTGTTTCAACTGGCCGAATGTGTGAGAGGAAACCCACATGTTTTGGCCTTGCAGCCCTAAGAAAAATCTGTTAAACATGGTGCAATATTGAAACTTCACTGTTTTTGCTTGCTGTGTACTTTCACACAATGTGACATTTTTGTAGAAAGTTCAGCTAAAATGCATCAAGACATCGGATCGGCGCTCAGTTACAAACTCTGTAATCTGAATCAGTCCCAAAAAACTCTGATGCATCCTGAATTACTACAGTGTCAGAGAGAGAAACTATGCAAATCGCAGTGTCAGGTGCCTTCACAGCCTCTTCCTGCATGGACAGAGAGGCACGGTTGTAAACAGACACTGTATAGATATTGCAGACAGTGAATTAGCTGGCTCAGGAATCACGGTGGAGAGATTGTGGCAGACAGGAAGGGCAGAATGGTGTAAGAGACACACAGAGGAGGAAACTGCAGAGATAGCAGACTTAATAAAAGTTCTAGGGTTGCATAATACTGACACTGAGCTGTGTGTGTGTGTGTGTGTGTGTGTGTGTGTGTGTATCTGTCATAAACATTAGCAGGACGGAGAGAAAAACCTCAGAGTGCTGTCCCCAAGAAGTACTGTTTATGTTTTTCTGTGTGTGTGTGTGTGTGTGTGTGTGTGTGTGTGTGAGAAAGACGCACACACACACACACACACACACCTGGACAGAGTGTGCTGTTTGCCGTCTATTTTAAGAATTTACCAGCAACGGGGAAAACAATGTTTTGTCCCTATAATGACGTTAAAATCCAGTCCCCTGCTGTGCATCTGTGCATCTCAGGGAGAGAGGGAAGAGAGGGCGAAGAATGACGCGTATGCTGGCGTTTTGGACACACACACACACACACACTGATCCTGTGTAGCTCATGGCATCAACGCTGCCAGGGTTAAGGGTTTGTTTCCCATCAGGCTAAAACTGTACGCACTCATGGGACTGCAAGGCTGTCTGGAAAACGGCGTACAGTACATAACGCGTCCTGCTTTGCCTGAGGAGATGTGGACAGTTGTGTGTGTGTGTGGGAGAAAAGTGATTAGTCGAGGCCTCTAAGCTTCGGCCTAGTGACTCCCATCACAAGAACAGGGATTCTCACACAGGGATTAGCCTACTGTCTGGGCAGCAGGGTGGCCTGCTGCTGACGGAGATGGTCCAATCAACAACCAGTGTGTCGCACACATTTCCCTCCTGGGAGCTGCCCAGTACAACCACAGTCTTCTACTGGTGGCTCAGTGGAACTGGAAGGAGAGGACACTAGTATTTTCCCCATCCAGTCCAGGGATTCAAACTGGTGTCTTTCTGGTCTCTAACCTCCAGGATATCACCACCATTTGACATTTGACTGAGATCTAAATGCATAATATAGTATTTTCAAGGCCAGCTGGTTTGCTGCTACTGGAAATGTTTGCTGCTGATGACGGCTGTGCAACTGCTGCTGCTTTCTTTGACTCCAAAGAACTGGCTGCTCACTAACCATTAAACCATAAGCCACTGTTTCACTCACAGCTCCATCATAAGAGCAAGCTCTTAACACGCATCAGAAATGTCACTGCGTCTCGGCTCTCTGAAACGGCACCTTTTGCTCCCATCAAGACCACAGAACTTAACCACATCTGTGCAGATGTAGGTTGCTAGTAAGGAGATCAAGCTGTCTCATTAGAAGGCAAAATTAGCCTAGATGTCACATGACGCACACACACCACGTTTAAAACACATTGCACAAATAAATGCAGTGTGATTTTTTTTTTTCCCTTGCTGGGCAGTATGGTTGAAAAAAAAAAAAATCACGATAATCATCAAGTATGTTTTTTTCAATATTGATATTTATCACAATATGGCTCCTCCTGTTTGCAAAATCACACGTTAAATAATCAAATTTGCCCCGTTGAAACCGAATGGTAATGTTAGGTGTGATGTCAAACAAAACTGAAAATTTAAAATATTGTTTCATACCTCATTTTTTAAGTAAAATATGCTTGTTATCATCGATTTAGACAGCAGAATTGTGCGTCACTATATCCCCAAATCACCATATCATGATGATATGATTTCAATGAAAGACGATAAATGATAATATTGAATTATCGCCCAATGCAGCCCTAGTCTGACATACAGTATATCTCACATGACATTTGTTTTTCCCTACTTATGAGACTGCTTGATCTTCACACCTAGGCTGATTGTCGTCAGTAGGAACAAATACCATGAAAAGTAAAAGGTGCTGTTTCAGACCGCCGATGCTCCCATGTAAAGCCCATACATGGTTGCTGTGTCTTTAAATGCCATGCCATGTTCTGTTCTGATATTGATATGTCTCATGTTCATGCTGTACTCATTCTCATGCATTTATTAATTTTGCTTTTTTTGTGTGCATTCATTTTGACATTGCGCTTTTTCTTTTTTTGTTGTCCTTCTGCCTTTTCTGCATGTGCCTCGTCCGTAGCTTTGTACCAATGGCTAGAAGCAGACCGCCAAGGCAGGGACCCCGATACTGCAACCACAGGTAAAAAAAAAAAAAGAAAAAACATCATCTGTACCCCTCCCCCCACCCCCAGCCTCCTAACAGAGTGGTACACTTGACACTGCCCCCCCCTCTTTCCTCAATCAGCCTCTCCCTTCTCCAAATTTGCTCCCTGTGTATCACTCCACCTCTCCTTAATCCCCCTCCACCCGGATTACGCTGTTCAATCCATTTCATCCTCTTAGCCTCACCTTCTCCACAGCCTTCTCCCTGCCTCGCAGATCCTCTGTCCTTCTCTCCTTCTCTCTCTCCATCCATCCCTCTCTTCCCTCCGCTGGACTCCTCCTCAGTAGATGTACAGTAATATGGGTCAGGTTTCTCTGAGCTCGTTATCCAAATCAGTCCCGCTTATATCCTCCCCGTTGTCGACGACTATTTTTACCTTTGTCCCCTCTCCTCATCCGAGCCCGCTACCCTTGTTGAGAGAAATCCAGTCGTCCTATTTCTCTACCTCCTGTTTGTTGTGTTTGTTTGTTTGTTTTTGTATGTGTGTCATTGCTCGCAAACTGTCCTGGGGGTTCATAAAAAAAAAAAAAATACGGGACGGATGGCTACCAGAAAATGGGGCAGTGAGGAAGGAAGTCTTTAGAAATGAAAGAAGAGTAAAGATTCTTAGGGCCTCTCTTCTCCTCTCTTCTCTTCTCCTCTCTTCTCTTCTCTTCACTTCTCTTCGCTTCTTCTCTATCCTTTCCATCCCTTCCCTTTCCTTTCTTTTCCTCTCGTCTCCTCTCCCTTTATCTCTTCTCTTCTCTTCTCTTCTCTTCTCTTCTCTTCTCTTCTCTTCTCTTCTCTTGGCTTCTCCTCTCCTCTCCCTTCATCTCCTGTCCTTTCCTTTCCTTTCCTCTCTATTCTGTCACCTTCTGTTTGTCACAGTTAAAGGCCTTAGGGGGTTTAGGCGTCCTCCTCATGCCTGTACAGAAGCGACAAAGCCCTGGACCTCACGGGACACCCAGCCAAGAAATGAAAGCATGACGTGTGTGTGTGTGTCTGTGTGTGTGTGACAGAGAGAGAGAGAGAGATCCAGTGAGTGGACACAATGTCCTCTTGAATTAGCGTTTACAACAACTTAGCCGTTTGCTGTTATGTCTACATGGAAACATTGCATCCGTTTAGACAAAGACAAGTATTGCAAATTTGCTCACACACACACACACACACACTCCTCTCCTCTCCTCGAAGACTGTCCTGGGCAGCCCTGACTTTGAAACAACCTTTTTTTTTCGCTGCTTCCCTGCCATTCACACTCACATAGGGAATCAATGCTGTAAGCTACAAAACAAACAAACAAATCCTCCGCTCACTTCAGCCCTCGATACCGGTCTGACACGACTTTCCACCGCCTCAGATCCAGGCCGAGCGATTGCGATTTCTTCTCCTCGACTCTCGGATTAGCCCACCGTTTAGCCCACTGTCCTTGTTTCTCTGTATTTCTACGTGCTCAATCTTTTCTCCCATGATGCCTTATGGCTCCCTGCCTGCCCTCCTCTTCTCTCCTCTCTTCCACCTTGACCTCCTACTGTCGCTTTCTGCCCTGCAATCATCCTCTCAGCATCCCGTCCTCAGAAAATGTGTGTGTGTGTGTGTGTGTTCATGCCTCAAATGTGTGTGTGTATGTCTACTCATGTTCACCCACTTTTGTGTATATCTGTGTTTAGTGTGTGTGCACTTGTGTGTTTCTTTCAGCGCCCTTACACCCAGCTCTTTGTTCGTTTCCCCGATTTAATTTGTGTTTTCCATTCGGCAGATGTCCTTTAAATTTGACCACTGCTCAAGCAAAGCTAACCTAAGCTAACCCTACGATCATTAGTCATTGCAGTGAGTCTTTGTATCAGTCACACCATTCTCTGTTGATTGAATTACATAAAACGCTTATTGATCCTTTAGTATGGCCCACCTTCAAATGATCAATGTTTAAACTTTCAAAAATGATCGCTCTGCCCCTCCTCCTCTATTCTCCACCCGTCTTCCGTGACCTTTTGACCTCGCTCAAATCGCAGAAAAAAAGGCGCAAACTGTCTGCGGTCGATAACGCCACCGGTCCCTATAACGGCCCCGTTCACTTATCTGAAATCAATCTGCGTTCGTCTCCCCCCTGTCGCAGGTCTCTTGGAGATCTGGTCACCGAAAGGAGATGGAACGGTGTGTGGATTAGCAGTGAAATTTAATAGTCCACAGAGAGTGCTTACAGAGCCGCGCAGTTGACCCTAGCATCAGAGAAAACACTAGCAGTGTTCATAGTTTTGAGTCCCTGTGTCAGCAAGTATTCACCCTGCTGAAGTGTCTTTGAGCAAAACTCTGAATCCCTTCCAGCTTCATGGATACTGCTCTGTAGCTGAGCCTTTTATTCCAGGCTGACTATGGAGCTGGGGAAAGTAAAAAAAAAGGATTTCCCTCAGCGGATCAATAACGTATCACATTATCATTCATGTTATTTTTCTATCACGGGTTTGAAAGCATCGGTGGTAATTGTTTCTTTGGCTGAAAGAAACCAAACGGACCGAAAGAGAAATGATGCCCTAGCTTAGACAAGTAATGCTGAATAGTTGATGAATAGCTAAAACGACGAGATTAACCATCATGCTTCGATCCTGCAGCCTTTTATTTCTCAAATGTTAAGTAGAACCAAATAGGTATAGTGTAAAACAAAGTCAGCAGGTTCCCAAAGCATTCCTCATATCCTTTAACACAATTTGAATTTTCCAATTTACATTTAACATTTTACATTTAAGGCATTTTGCTGACGCTCTAATCCAGAGCCACTTACAATGAGCCCAGCGGTAGAATAAGCTTCAAATTCTCAATCACCAAGAGCAATAGTGTGACTGTAATTCACTGCTGCGTGGGGAAAGTGGGACTTGGGACTATAATGGAGTCATCTGTACTGGGAGGATTAGATTCATTGAGAAAGTGGATATCATTTTTCTCTTGGTATGGGCGCTGCAGTTGCTCCCAGCACTTTTCAACACTGCTGCTGAGTCCTGTGCAGCTGACAGACACATGACTGCCACCAGGCCGTTCCCCATTAGACACGGTTTGTCACTAGTCTGCTTCTGGGCGTCCCCGATGCAATGAAATCGGAACTTGGAGGGATGACGCATCTTGTTGCTGATTGGCCCAAAGGGTGCCTGCATCACTCGTAGGGGACGACAAGTTTGCTTGTTGTTAGTATTTAGAGTTCATTTTACTGTTGAGCTGCAACGATTAAGCGATTTAATCGATTAGTTGTCAACTATTAAATTAATCGCCAACTAATCGATTAATCGGTTTGAGTAATTTTTAAGAAAAATAAGTCAAAATTCTCTGATTCCAGCTTCTTAAATGTGAATATTTTCTGGTTTCTTTACTCCTCTATGACAGTAAAGTGAATATCTTTGGGTTGTGGACAAAACAAGACATTTGAGGACGTCATCTTGGGCTTTGGGAAACACTGATCGACATTTTTCACCTTTTTCTGACATTTTATAGACCAAACAACTAATCGATTAATCGAGAAAATAATCGACAGATTAATCGACAATGAAAATAATCGTTAGTTGCAGCCCTATTTTACTGAAGTGCAATAATAAAGCTTTTCATTATGCGTAGTTGTTTTCCTGTTGTTTTATTAGAGGCTGACAAAGTGAGGAGGGGCTATTGACAGAGAAACATACAAATATGGGTTTATTAGAAGTGTGTGTGTGTGTGTGTGTGTGTGTGTGTGTGTGTGTGTTTCCACTGGTATGCATGTTGATATGGGGGATGGGGGGGAAATATAGAACAGCCCAGCTGCTGACAGAGAGGAATTTCATGCATGCAGCCAGGCTCCACAGTAGAATGGCCAGAATGCCTTGGTCCAGCGTTTCGCATACAATGGTGCACATAGTCATCCTCACAGTGTACGCGCTTTTTCCCCGTCCCTGTTCACACAATTCAGCCAGAATGTCTGATTCTGAAAGGCAAAATCCTTTCATGTTCCCTCTGATTTCTCTTCGATGTATAACACAAATTTACTTGTCTCTCTGTCTCTTTCCCAATCCCTTTCTAAAGCGATTAGGAAACAATTTATTTGCTGAAAAGTTATAAGATGGATGTATTATTAAATCTTGCCAAATATGAATGTTTATATTGGTGGTTGTTTGCCTTGTGATGATCACCGACTGGAGGTCATATGTTTTATTTTACTTACCACTACTTTCTCTCTTCTTCTTCTCTTTCTCTTTCTAGGGGAAAACTTTGAGCAGAGCCCGCTGAAGAGGACGTTCAAGTCCAAAGTTCTCGCCCATTACCCCGAAAACGTGGAGTGGAACCCCTTCGACCAGGATGCAGTCAACATGGTAGGTGGCCACTTTACTGGGAGAGGATCGTATCATTACTGGGGGCAAAATGGGTAGTGGGGGTTGGGGGCAGATGGGGGATAAATGGGACTATTGAGTGCAACAATACCACCAGCAGGGCAGGGAAAAGGCTTGTGGGATCATTTACAGGGGAAAGGAAGGGAACAGAGGATTATTTAAACTGGGGTTCAGGGGCGCAGACACACACTCTCGCATCATGGTTTTAAGGAAACAGCACAATTTGAGCGGAGAGGCCCTGGATTAAGACACATAGCGCCTTCTCAGGGGATCCTGGGTAACGGAGCGACGATAAATCCCCTCCCGTCTCTCTGTGGATTTACCCAGGGAGCTTTGCATGGAGGGCTGCACCGACCCGCTGCTGCATGGTCTCCTCCTAGATTTAGATGTTTCGTGTCCGCGAGTTGAATGAAAGTGGATTAAGAAGCGTGCAAATGCAGAAATGAGGCTGTGTCTGATAACGAAAGTGATGAATAATTGCCAAATTGTCCCTGTTGGCAAAAACAGAAGTGAAATTATATTGTTAAGCAAGTGTTTTGGGGAATAAAACTGGTGTGTGCTGAGGATTATAAGACCCACGCGCTGTTAAAGAACGGAAAAAAAACCTTTCATGGGGCAGATCCACGGCGTTCCCACTGGCCTTGGAAATCCTTGAAAGGTTGTGGCTTTAAGAAAAATAAAATAAGGCCTTTAAAGCTTTTGACAATGAATGAACGGCCTTGAAAGTATTAGATTTTTTGCTCTAAAATACAGCACCCAAATTCATCAATATACCTCAGGTCTCTCCATCATAGCATCAACACTTCACATCCTGAGCAAAACCCACTGATGGAGATTTGTGTTCATACAGCAGCAGCTTTACTGATTTTACTGAGAATTTCAGTAAAAATGGAGGCCTCTATCACGTCCAATTCTGACCAGTGTCATGTCTTATCTGAAAACATGGCAATTATGAATCCTTGAATTTCAAAAACAAGACCTTGGAAGTCATTGGAAAGCCCTTGAATTTGATGTCCAGCTGAGTGTGTCCGGTCCTGAGAGAGAAAGTGTCACCGCTTGGTAATCAGGCTTTGCTGAAGGTGCTAAACTGTCAATACAGTGACCTTCAAGAGAACAACTGGACTGGTTTTCCCTGGACAAAGTGTGTGTGTGTGTGTGTGTGTGTGCATGTCAATTTGCAAAAGTGTGTATTTGTGCTTATTTGTGTGTTTGCAGCATGTTGTGTGTATTTGTGCTTCTTTCTGTACATTTGTGTGTGTGTGTGCATGTTAGAGTGTGTGTATGAACATGTACATGTTTCAGATCATTTCCATGCATGTGTGTTTGTGTGTGTGTGTGTTTGTGTGTGTCTGTGTGTGTGTGTGTCTGTGTGTGTGTCAATAACTGTCAGTGTGCATTGTTGTGCATTTGTGTACATGTTTGTGCTCATTTATGGGTATTTGTTCCCTTGTTGTGGAGGTATGTGTCGGGGTGTGTGTACACGTTTGTGTGCATGTGTGTCTCTGTGTTTGTGTGTGTTCAAGTGTGTGTATGTATTCACGCCTGTGTGTGTGTGTGTATGTGAATATGTGTATGAGTGTGTGTGAGCTTATTTGTGTGCATGAGTGGGTTTAGACCTGTGTGTTTGTGTGTCTGTATATGTATATGCATGTACATTGATTGTGTTTGTCTGCACGTGTGTGTGTGTGTGTGTCTGTGTGTGTGTGTGTGTGTGTGTGTGTGTGTGTGTGTGTGTGTGTGGTGTGTGTGTGTGTGGTGTGTGATCTGAAGCCGCGGGGCCCTGAGTGCAGAGGAGGTGTTGGGTGCTGGGTGTCTCTGGCTCTCGTGATGCAAGGTCACCGCTTATTTTTCCACCTGCCCCGGCGTCAGCACTGCTGAATAATTCAGCCGCGCTTCTCGGCTTACGTCGGCATGGAAACCGGCCATTATGCAGCACTGCGGGTCTGAAATCGAACACCGGGCTTGATTGCGAAACGGACGTGGGTGATGGGAGAGAGACGTAGGAGTATCATCTCTAGCTCTCTCTCGCTCTCTCTGACCTCGGTGAAGCCCCTCATTTTCCCTTCTTCCACTCCAATCATCGCATCCGCATCCTCCTCCTCCTCCTCCTCCTCCTTCCACATCTCCATCCCCTCATCTCATCATCTCCTCCTCCTCCTCCTCCTCCTGTACGGCTTTGCCCCCGAAATGTCCCAGCATCCCAGCTCCGCCTCCTGCTGGGAGGTGAGAGATGAGGAGGAAGAGGGAAGAAGGAACAGGGTAGGGGGAGGAAGCAGAAACCTGAGCGCAATCACACTTCCTTCGCCTCCAGCCCCGGCAGCAAAGACCCTGTTATGATTGCCTTTCATATCTCAATCCCCCTTTCTCATAACAACAACCTCCCTTCTCCTCCTTCTTCTTCTGGCAAAAAAACAACAAAAAAACGCTTGCTAATAAAACGCTGATATTGGGCTTTTATTAAATATCGGATATTGGCCAGTCAGTTTCCTCCCTGACCACAGCTACAGGAAAAGCATGAAATCTAATTTTCTTTATTTAATTGTTCTGTTAATGTTTTTTTGTAAATCATTTCTTCATTTTAAAGGCAGCAATGTATCCCAGAGTCTCCCCTACCATTGAAAAGGTGTGGTGGGTCTTCCTCCCTTTAAGAGCTGCTAACACTAAAAGAATTTCATCAGTCTGGGTTTCAGTGGAGAGTTTTAGTGTCCCAGTGATGGTCTAAATGCTGTTTCAGAGGCTTTTTCCACCCTGACACACTTCTGGGTTGAAGCATGAAATACTTGTAAAGAATGTCAGCTCAAATATTGGCTACTTCAGTCTAAATATATTGAATCCTTGTGTATCTGTGCATTTGTGTGTGTGTGTGTGTTTGTGTGTGTGTGTGTGTGCCTTGCTGAGGAGTGCTGGGTCAGCCCTCTCTACCTCTCTAATTGGGACAAAGGGCCACGTCTTTATCTGCAGGATATCAATGGCAACCGATTGAGATCACTCCTCTCTCTCTCTCTCTCTCTCTCTCTCTCTCTCTCTCTCTCTCTCTCTCTCTCTCTCTCTCTCTCTCTCTCTCTCTCTCTCTCTCTCTCTCTCTCTCTCTCTCTCTCTCTCTCCCCCCTCCCTCGTCTTTCTCTGATCAGTCAGGAAAGGAGTGTGATAGAGATGAGTGAAGTGATAAGGAGATTCATTTATTTGGGGTGTGTTACAGTAGGGGTTTGTTATGTGTGTCTTGGGACTTCAGGAACTTTACTTTACCTCCCCACACACATACACACCTCCATCTTGCCCTGCTGAAATAGGGGGTTAACAGCACTGTGTTGACCCAGTTGGCACAAGTAGGATCATTCCACGGGATTATCTAGGAATTGCGGGGGGAACCGCTGTTGTAAACCGTCTCCTTTCCCTTTCCCCTGTTCATCCGGACCACAGTTATGCGCCGACAGCCTCCGGTTAACCTCCAACAACAGATAGAGCTGACGAAAGCTTCTCCTCCCATTTGACAGGGACCTCAGCAGTTTCCCGCGCTGTAAACGACAAACCATATGCGCCCGTTCTCTGCTCCTGCTGGCTCAGATCGTTTTTTTTTTTGTTTTTTTTTTCACAGGGAGAACATAAACAGGGAAAACTTCAGTGGAATTAGGTCACTTTGTTCTGCAGCTCCCCAGTGAATTGTCTGACAGATATACAGAGCGTGGCAGTCAGACGTATATTCGTTCCTACAAGAACGTCGCGTCTTGCTCCGTTACAGCTCAGTGTCACATCGTTGCTGCTCAGTAACGTTGTTTAGCGGTTGTGAACGCACCCCGGCAGCAAGTCGATAACTTATTTGACGCGATGCTTGCCGGATTTCATCGCCGTGTTCTGCAGGACGAGGAACATTTTTCTCGCTGTTCTGTTTGATTTCATTAGCTTCTCCTGCTCGGGTGAAACACATGTTATGAAACCTTTTTTTTTTTTTTTTTTTAGACCAAAAATATACGCTGAGTTTGTGGCCTTGACCAAAGGCAGATGGAGGCTGGATGTTGGGGGAGAGATGATCTTGTCAGTAGTGATAAGTGAGAAATGTGATTCACTTTCCCCTTGCATAATCCAATCAGAGTTTTGCAGACCACTGGGCTGGAGTGTGTGTGTGTGTGTTTGTGTGTGTATGTGTGTGTGATTGTGTGTGTTCTTGTTCTTTGTAAAGGCCAAATGCACAAAAAGAAAAACAAGGCAGATCCTCCAAACTGGGTAAATGTGGTTGATCCTCCCTTTACATTTTAATATTAAGGGTTTATGTTACAGTTAGGGTAGTATATGCATACCAATGCATGTGTTTGTGTGTATATAAATACTGTAGAATGTCATGCATATGTATGTGGTGTGTGTGTGTGTGTGTAGCAGGGAGCACCAACACACTTCAAGCCGTGTTTATCTGTGTTAGCGCAGCGCTTGTTTCAAGTTGTTTCCTACTCAGCCCTCCCACCCAAATAAACATAATGGGGCTAATAAGCTATATTTATTCCAGGCTGCTGCTGACTGGGTGTTTATATAAACAGTTTATGCTGATTAGGCTCGGAGGTTGGCTGTGAAACCGTCACACACGTGCACACACACAGACACACACAGTCACACACACACACACACATGCTGCAAAAAATATCTTGGCACGTCATCTAATTTTGTAAATCTTAATTTTTTTTAAGTTAAAGTCTGCAAATGAAGTGAAGCGAATGAGGTGAAGTGATATCACTTGTTTCCAATGCAAATCAGCTTATTTCAAAGATTTTTTTGAATCAAGTGTCGTTTTCTTGATATTAGTTGAGCGAGCTGACTTATCCTGCCTTGTTTCAAGATAATGACACTTAATAATAATATTTGTCCCTAGAAAATTCCTGAAACAAGTGAAAATGCATTGGAAACAAGTGGAATTATCTCCCCATTAGTGGAATTTTTCACTTGTTTATGACATGATACTGATACTAAATACTAAATGACTTGTGAAGATTTTTTTGCAGTGCGCACACTGTAAAATCAATAACTTGCCCTGGCCTACTTTACAGTTGTCACTAACTCATGCACCCCCCCCCTCTCCCTCCCTCCAGCTGTGCATGCCCAAAGGCCTGTCGTTCCGGACGCAGGCGGACCAGCGCGACCCC
Source organism: Centroberyx affinis (assembly GCF_046629955.1). Classification (NCBI taxonomy): domain Eukaryota; kingdom Metazoa; phylum Chordata; class Actinopteri; order Beryciformes; family Berycidae; genus Centroberyx; species Centroberyx affinis. The sequence goes on from NW_027280583.1 coordinate 218,517, forward strand.
CAGTTCCACTCCTTCATCATCACCAAGGAGGACGGGTCTCGAACCTACGGCTTCGTCCACACCTTCTACGAGGAGGTGACCAGCCCGCAGATCTGCTCCGCCATGCAGACGCTCTACCAGATGCACAACGCGGAGCACGCCTCCGCCAACCCCCCTTCCTCCTCCTCCTCTTCCTCCTCCTCCTCCTCCAGCATGGACTCTCTGGCGAGCAGTTTAGACGAGGCGGACTCCCCCACCGCCTCCTCCTCCTCCTCGTCTTCATCTCGCGGGGCCGGCGGCTACGACTCCTCGCGGGACACCCTGTACGTGTCCAAGGCCCTGTGTCTGATCACGCCCATGCCCTTCATGCACGCCTGCCGCCGCTTCCTGTCCCAGCTGCACAGGGCCGTCACGGCCGCCAGCGCCCCCCCGCTGCCCCTGGAGAGCTACGTGCACAACGTCCTGTACGAGGTGCCGCTGCCCCCGCCGGGACGCTCGCTGAAGTTCCACGGCGTGTACGAGCCCGTCGTCTGCCAGAGGCCCGGGCCGGGCGAGCTGCCGCTGGCCGACTTCCCCCTGGGCGAGGCCTTCAGCCTGCTGGGCGTGGAGAACCTGGTCCAGCTCTTCACCTGCACCCTGCTGGAGATGCAGATCCTCCTCTACTCACAGGGTGAGCATGACCACGCACGTTATCTTATTGTTTTTATATGCATGTAAACCCAGACGCAACACAGGCACCCAAGCACCTCTGACTGGCTTACCTGTCTCTGTGTGCTGCGGGTTTAAAGGGGCATTAAGTAATCAATGATTTATCAACCTCTATTATCGACCAGTAGGAATTGCAACAGCAGCGTCTCTGGCACAAAGCCCCTCCTCCACCCCTCCTGTAATGGCCTGTAATTGACACAAACAGTAAAGTCAGATTTTGACAATATAGGTATATATAAGTTGGCTAATTAGAGCAGAGATACAACAGAAACATCTAGAGAAGAGGTAACATATCACAACACAAAATGCTGTAATAATAATATTCCTTTGTCATTTGCTTTATTGGCTTGAGAATAAGGCTTTGTAGCCTTCATAGCTGAAATGTTGCTTACTTGTGGCACCGTCCTCCATCGTTGAGCAGCTGAAAATGCAAGTAGGTGGGGGAAAGAAGTTGGGAGTGTTGTAGGTGGGGAGTTTTTTTGTTCTATAACAGCACAGGCTGGGAAATCTCAGCACCTGGCGAAGTAATCGTTGAGTCACACTGGTATTGATCAACAACCCTATCAACCCCCCGCAAGATATACAGTATTATGGTCATTTTGTGCTATGGGGCAGTAAAAATCTTACTTATTGCCTCTTTGAAACTTAGTGCTTCAGAGACAAAGAGAGAGAAGAAGGCTCTCAAGTGAGCGTGAAGAACCTCTGAAGCGATCCAAAACGTTTCATATATCAGCCTAAATGAGGTGCACTGCTAAAGGGATCGAGTTTTCCTCAACAGATTCCTGAATTTTGAAGCATTCCTTCTAGGTTTCCCTTCATCCATTATTCACCGTTGCAGCGAGAGACTGTGCGGTGTTTTGCTACAGTAGGAGTGTGTGTTGGTGGCTGTGTGGGTGCAGACTGTCCCGCGGAGAAGCTGGATACTTTACTCAGCACTTTGAACTACTTTTTGGACTGACTTTACCCTTTCGCCCTACATTTCTCTGTCTTACTCTTTCTCAGTTTCGCTCTCTGCCTCCTACATGCTCGCCTGCGCTACACTCTGCTAACACACTTTCTTGTTTGTTTATCTTTTGCACAGGACGAGTCACGTAAATAGAAACGGTTAACATGTATACACACACGCACACAAACTCCACAAACCCCAAAATAAAATCGCTGTATTTATTCTGCAGCATGCCCATAGCAATACACTCTCCTGTTCCTGTGGTGCAGGCTAATTATAAGAGGTGAAGAAATCATTCAGCTACTCTTCGCGAAGAATAAACATCCTTGTGTAAAAATAAAAATACACAAATCACAAAGTGGGGCTGCAACCGAGAAGAGCGTCCCATCTCCCGAATTGAGACCGCATAGATTCGCCCTATTTTCCCAAATGAAATTCTGGTGACCTCACTGCACAGGATTTCTATCTATTCTAGTATTTAAGATCAGTTTTCAAACGGTTACCTCTTGCTGGAGGCGCCAAGGTGCGAAGTTGCCCAGTGCAGCTTTAATGTTCGAAGAAGCACCCGTTTTTCCCAAGAGTAGCGTAATGATTTAATTTCTCAGTTCATTGATTCGTGCACCTTGGTGGAGCGCCCGGGCTGCGACACACACTTTCCCTTCGATAATACAAGGTGGACAGCTGGCCTGGAGCAGCGGGATTCATGGAGGAAGAGGAGGAGGAGGAGGAGGAGGAGGAGGGGAAGGTTATACCTCAACACATCCATGCACGCCTGAACTCTCGGTGGGATCAGCCTCCTGCACCCCCAGCCCCAGCTCACGTCATCACACCACGACCCCTAAAATAATCTGTGGTGTCTGTCTGTTCTGTCCCGGTCCGGCCGGCCCACAGCTGGTAATGACACCAAATGAGTTGAGGATTTGAGGCTGTAATCTGATTGTGGCACAGGGGTGGCTGACTGCACTGTACTGTACTGTACCATACCGTACTGTACTGTACTGAAGCACAGTAGCTCAGCTTAGAGGGAGTGACGTTCGGCTGGGAGATGGCTCAGTAGGCCACAGGGTAAGATTAGAAAGCAGCTTCGGGACAGACTGTATTTTGTCTAGTGGGATATAGACCACTGGGGCAATGCTGTTATTAATCGCATTGAAACTGGGAAAACTCATCATAATCCACAACATTTTCATAGAAATAAATATCCGTTTTACTCTCTGTTGCCAATCATATAACACAATAGTGATTCAACCTATATCCAGTTCATGAAAGCTGTCAATTTGCTGTTCTAAAACACCCGGTGTCTGGTAGCTCTTTCCTGGAAGAAACTCAAACTTCATCAACAGAAAATCCAAGCTCCGCCCACACTGTTTGATTGACAGGTGATCGCTGGGAAGTGCAGTGCAGAGACATCACAGCAATGAGCGCTTAGCACCGAAGATGTCACCCTAAAATAAAAAAAACAAGGATCTCATGGATTACTACTTAATCCTTTAGTATATAGAATTGGTTCGAGGGTTTCACAATAGTGACTAGTGGTAAAAATAATAAGGGCGCACTCTGAAACGCATCTCCGCGGGACGGAGAACAAAAGAGCCAGGCCCTCCACCGCCTGCTCCTCTCTCATCCCGCCATCCTTTGATGAAAGATGGTCCTCGGTGTTTTATTCATCATTCTCAGCGTCAGACACAATCGCTCCTGAAGGGGGAATAATTAAAAACCCCTCGCCTGGGTGGAAAAACATTCCCGTTTTTTGTTCTGAGCGCTCGTCATTTTTCACCGGGAATCACCTTTGGCATTCAATCCGGGGTCCGACTGCGAGAGGCGGCTGTCAAAACGAGCCTCACTTGGCTGGAGGCAGGTGATGGAAGGGGGGAAAACATCTAGAGCGTTCCCTGGATGTTAATGAGACGACGTTCCCCGCCATATGTTCCCACGCTGTTCCCGATCAATCAACAAGCAATTACGCCGTGACAGATGGAGGCGTTGCCCCGCCCCCGAACCCCCCCCCCCCCTACCTGTCCGCCTCGCTCACTCATTGGCTGTGACAGGTAGGAGGAGAAAGTGACAGGCGAGCGTCTCCTCCAATCATGCGGCACAGCGGGAGGTCCGTGGATCCAGGAATGTAATTACAACGTAATCAGTGCCGTTCATTTGTATTCCTGCCAGGCTTCCCCCGAACCTGGCAGCCATTTGGTACAGCAGGAACCAAATCCCCGTGTAAACGCCGATAGAAACCGCTGCTACTTAAGGAAGCGTGAACGTTATGCTCAAATCAGCGTAATCTTTTGTTAAATGTCATGCTGAAATGTCAGAGATGTCTCACAGTATCTTCCATGAACACGCCAACACACTCGCACACACACATGTTCTCACTTCCCCTATAACATCAGTTTCTTTATTGGGGCGGTTTCATTTTTATTTTGCTGGTCGTTTAATTCATCTCGTTTCTCACCGTTTTTGTGTTTTGTTTAGATTTAGATTCTGTTAGCCAACTCAGCTGCATCTTTGCTTGTCACCATGATTGTTCTGTATCGATTATTTATGACGTTTCTGCTTTACTGGATAGTTGACAGCAGAGAGAGAGAGAGAGAGAGAGAGAGAAAAAAAGAGAAAAACCCACAGTGTCTGGGGTTACATGAAATGCGTCTCAGCCAACTGAGCCACCAGGTCACCTGCATTTCGTCACTGCCGGGTGAAAACCTCGTAACCTCCAGAATATCAGCTTTTCAGGAACTACGACAAAAATAGCCGTGTTTTTAGCTCCAAACGGTTTCATGAGCTCTAGAGTTGTTTACTTTCCTCAACTCATAGAGGAACCATGTAATCCTTCAATTGAACTTAAAACAGTAAAATCAACAAAACTGGACTTTGTTCTCATATGACAACAGCGATTAGTTTGTTTGTTTTCATTTGTTTTTAAATTAGATGTTTCTATAAGCCCCTTGCTTTTTTGTATCCTCTATTTTTTCTCCTCTGTTTTTTATTAATCATTGTATTTCTCCACTGTGCTCTGATCACCTCACCTCCTGTGTTTTTTATCGCCGTGCAAATAAACTGAAGTAAACCCAGCTCCTCTATGCACTGGAAGAGCACCTGAGTTCAGCCGTTCAGCGCAGTCAGCTCGTCTCTTCCTGTGTTGATCAGTCCCCTGATGCACCGTTACAGTTTCAAAATGACTCGACACGTCTCGTCCTGTTTTTCAGGCTTGGCTTTTAGCGGTCACAGGAATGTACGCATCCATGAGCCGCTTCTCCACCACGGCCTTTTGCAGCGTTGTGGTTTACCATATCAGATTTGTCTTTTTTTTTTTTTTTTTTTTTTGTAAATGACAACACATTTCCTCACATATCACAAACACTTGTAGTCGTCGTATTTCAAAAGGGAGTTTCTTTGGCGATGCAGCGTGCAGAAAATGTTGTCAAAGACGAACGGGTCTTTTTTTTTAAAAGAGCACCCGTAGCAATATGTGCCTTTTAAAGAATATCACAAAGTAGTTCAACCCAGTTCAGCAGCAGATGGAGAAGATAAAATCACTCACTGTTACTTTACCTACTCATCATCTTTTCCTTGTTCCCCATGAGCCTTTGCTGATAGCTTTTGAAGTGTTTCAGTGTGAGGGGGAAAAGGATTGAAATTTATGAGGTGTGAAGGAATATTGCTTAGGAGAAACAAAATGAGAGACACTTCAGATTATAGCAGCGAGCGTTAATGAAGTCAGCTGAGAGGCTAAACGTATCTTGGCGTGATGTGAGTGAGAACGGGAACAGGTAGGATGGGATTTGCTGCAACATGAACAAAGTGACAGGAATGTGTTAACGGGAGTCAGTTTCTCTCGGTTTCCCACAGAGGGGTGTGTGTGTGGGAGAAGCAGAAACCTTGAACCTGTTCAGACTTGAGAGCTGAAGCAAACACACACACACACACACACACATCCACAGGTGCAGGTGGGATGCACAGACTCCTTGAAAGGTTTTTCCTGTTTCTGTGTGGCATGGGTTCAAAACTTTGTGGTTCAAAGAAGGAGGGAAAGGTGAAGGAGAAAGAGAGTGAGAGAAAAAGCAGGACTTATGAAGCCCTTTAAACTCATTTTACATTTAGGAAAACAGAAAGGAGGTTGATGCTTCTAATGTTAAAGTGTGTGGGGTTGGGTGCTGTAGGATAAAAAGGCTCCTCTAGTTGTCGTGGAGAAAAAAAGATCCAAAGCACTTCAAAAATCAGATAAAAAGCCTTTGTTCTATTTTGCTTGTCATAATTCTAAGTATGACTAGCCCAATAAAATAAAGTCTTTTTATGTGCCTTGGATCTCTGTTGTTTCCCACGTTATTTTACATCTAGTTGTGAAGCATTCCCTCCAGGTTTCCCTTCATCCATTATTCAGAACTGCAGTGAGACGCTCTGTCCTGTTTACAGTGTCTTATAGAGCCTCTGCTACAGTAGCAGGGTAAGTGTGTGGTTGTGTGGGTGCAGAGTAGCGCTTTGACAGTACTGTCTGGATTAACTTCACTTCAGTAAAATGGGAAGAAGTTGCCGTGCGCTCGTAGCCTCAATGCAAATAGTATTTTTATAGATAATGAATCGGTGCTCTTTCAGTTAGAACTGAATTGTCAAAAAGGAAAAGCCAAAGAAGCTAATCCTCTCCCACAAACCCTGAAGTCACATTGCCTTGTTATCTTTCTTTTGAAATGCTATTTCATTCAGTCTATTTAAAGCTAGGCACTAGGTAAGATTTCTATGTAAAAACGCACCGGGATCGAGCATCGGGACAGAGAAGAGCGTCCCATCCCCTCTAATTGAGGTGTTGTAGATTTGCCCAAAGGAAATTATGGTGACAGGTATGGACACTGGTGTAAAAACCTCTCCATCCACTAGAATTGACAAATCAAAACTTGAGAAAGCCGGTCTCACTGACGTTAGATCTTTTCCTCTCTTGTCTCTTTGGTTTCTTTTTGGTGTAAAACATCGCAGACCGGCCGGGTTGGTGAACATGAGCGAGCCGTGTGCAGTTTACCGACATCACATATCATGATTTCTGGGTGTTGACGTTCAAAATGTGCAAACTGTTATCTCTCGCTGCCAATGTGTGAAGTTGCCTAGTGCAGCTTTAAAGACCAGTGTTTCAGCAAAAGATATGTATTCATCAGGGATTTGCTTCCCGAAGAAAGCATTTTGTCAAAACATTGGTCTTTTTTGGTCATTGCATAAAAGATATTACTTACACTGAGAATATTTTAGGTGTGTTATGCTTTTGCCAACACCTCAGCAATCCACAAATGTGTTCCCTTCAGCTCTCTTGACTTCACCTTTCACCCTACATTTCTCCCTCCTACTCTTTCTCAGGTTTTGTTGTCGACCTCGCACATGTTCTCTGTTATGCTCTCGGATATTTCACTGTCTCTGTGACTCGCCTGTCTAATTTCTCACACCTGCGCCCAAGTGGCCATTTAAATCACACTTGTTTTTGTTTGGTGGTCTTGTGGAGTCTGTTATCTTTTATTGGTTCTCTACCACCTGTTCTGGTGCCTTTTTGTTTGTGTCATTACTTTTCTCATGAATATCCCAAGAGCGGTCACAAAAGACAACTTGGTAGCGGTCAAATCTATTGGACATTTACTGTGTGGCTGACCTTTATACAGATAGAGCACCTTTACAAAAGTGTTACAGAGATCTCCACAGGAAAAATAAAAATGAAAGCAATGAATAAAACACAAACATGAACAAAATCAT